>NC_056750.1:224805576-224942542 GCF_019279795.1 Protopterus annectens
GGTGGTACAGCAGTAGGGTAGTTGCCTCACAACAAGAAGTTTTCCTGTTCGATTCTTGGCTGGAGTGCCTTCTGTGTGGAGTCTGCATGTCCTCCATGGTCGAGCGGCCTCTGAAAGACATGTGTGAATGGGCGTGCCTTCGCTGAAGGTTGGGTGTCGGGCTGATAACTCGGCACCATAAAAAAAAAAAAAATCTACTGCCAATCATTAGTGGACTGGAGTTCCGATGTGGTGATCCCTAACTGGGAAAAGCCGAAAAGACAAACAAACCAATACATGTAACTCCGTACGAATTGCAGAAGGAGTCATTATTGGGCATATTGTAGGTGCCATAAAGAGCACTTTTGGCTGACATCAAATATTGAAACAATACTAATTTCTTGGACTTTAGTCATACTTTGACTTAGGAATGAGGTCCATTCCCATCATGGTATTAGAAACCCAAAAGATTTTGAGATATTAAAGACTGGGGATAAACCCATATGTCATTAGATGGGTAGCCAACTGGTTCTCTGCCAGAATGCATACAGTCAAAGTAGGGGATTCCACCTCTACTGGTGAGCCTGTTACTAGTGGTGTACCACAAGGATCTGTGCTGGGTCCAGTTCTGTTTGGAATCTATTTCTCAAAAGTTCAGGCAAAAATAGATGGCCTGTGGCTTACCAAGTTCCCTGATGTCTGCAAACTAGGTGCAATCATTGAAACACAAAATGATGTCACCGTACTACAGAAAGGGATTACACAGATGAATGACTGGTCCCCAAGCCATGGACTTAAACTTAATGCAAAAAAAGTGTATTATCATCCCCTTCAGTAAAGGTGAAGTGCCAGCAAATTACAGCATTAATACTTTCCCCAAGTTCAAACCCAGTGGTGAGAGACTTGGGAATGCATTTTGATAGCAGCCTTAACATTGATCATCATGTGTCCACAGTAGTGAGGAAAGTCTTCTATGCTGCCTGTCTCATAAATAAGGGAATTAAATTGAAAATGAAGGAGGTTATAACTCCTCTGTACTCATCCCTCATCAGATCAATAATAGAGTACAATGCTCCTTTCTGTATGTACCTCACCAGACACTGCAGCAGCTGGAGAGACCTCAGAGGTTTCCCATCAAGAAAATTCAAGGCTTTCATCACATGACCTATACTGGCAGACTGCAGGCCCTGACACTATACTCTGTATTGTATAGACTGTTTAAAAGTGACTTGTGCCTGGCCTACAGAGCAGTCTCAGACCTTGCCTTAATGTAAATGCTGCACACCTGCAAATCTAATGGAACAAGACTCACTCGCTCTAGAGACCTTAACCTAGCCTGCAATATAAACAGGACTTGTTAGAGAGACAGATATGTCTCCCAGAGGCTGCCAGTCCCCTGGAAAAAGCTCCCAGTTCAAGTACAACAGAGGTCCTCAATGACCCTGTTTAAGTGTAACTTGGACAGTTGGATGGAAAACCATAAATTTATCCCAGGGGTTTCACCTATGTCCCTTTTGGATAGGGGCTGTCGATGCTAATCATAAAGTTGCACACCAATATAGGCTATTTCTCTCAGTCTATGAGGGAACAAGGTTAATATATGGCTAGGCTTGTAAAGGCCCCAGGGACAATAGCCTATGATCCTATGAATTACATTGCTACAAAGTATCCCTTGCAGTCAGCTAATTTTATTCTGTTTGAAGACTCATCATAACACACTTAACTCTTGACCTCATTCCTTCCCAGAAAAAAATCCTTTAACTTGTTATTAATAATCATCCACAACATCTACTCTGATTGATAAAAATATGCCACACCTGTATATAAAACTAAAGGGACTCAAAATGTTTTCACTGTTTTCATCTTACTATCCATTTCCACAATCAAGAGCATCCAGTATTTCAATTTTTGTGTTATCTTTTGTTTAGTCTCTTCCCGCAAATCCCTAGCTGTTATAACAGAAGTATTTTTGATCCATACACCTAAATACTTCATCTTCTCATGTCCCCATAAACATGGGCATTACTGAACCAATCTGTGTGTGGTACATATTGACATCCTTTGTTTTACTTGCATTAATTTGTATCTTTTTGTTGACCTCTGCATGTCTTCCCTGTCATCATGAATAGTTATTCCTTCTGACATCAGTCGGTAGTGGTCTGATCTACCTAATTGGCTGATAATATCATATTGCTGCAGCATATGCCTCCACAGAGTCATCAGAGTCCAATCTCAGTCAAATGCGGATCTAGGCAAGGTAATGGACCAGACCTCCCAGTCATATCACTATCCAGTTACTTGGCTGCCTCTTCCTCAATTACCATATAACACTGAGCTTATCAGTGTACATATTATTTTCTTCTCTACTTTTACAATAATCTCAGAAATTTGGATTTAATTTAAAACTTTTATTAAAAAAAGTACATAACAAACACTGACAACCACTTGGTAAACAAAGCACTCTCACAATGACATTGTTTCTTTGCAATTTGCATTTATTGAAAATACATTCAGTAACCCATTAAACTAAAGAGACATGCAAGGATTAAGTCAAATAGCTTACAGTGAAGCACTAATTAGCAGCTGTTCAAAGGGTGTAGGAATTCAAAAGAAAAAAAAATGTATTTGCTTAACAGCTTGGGACAGCCCATTAGATGCAAGTGTCCCTTCTCAGGGGCAGCCCATGAGCACTCTCTGGTGATGGGGCAGTTAGCAAAAAAGGCTGAGGGAATCAATCCATGCACTACAGGAAACAGGTTGTTAAAATGCATGCACTACAGGAAGCAGGTTGTTAAAATGCATGCACTACAGGAAGCAGGTTGTTAAAATGCATGCACTACAGGAAGCAGGTTGTTAAAATCCATGCACTACAGGATGCAGCTCGTTAACATCCATGCACTACAGGATGCAGCTCGTTAACATCCATGCACTACAGGATGCAGCTCGTTAACATCCATGCACTACAGGATGCAGCTCGTTACCATCTCAAAGCCTTATTCATCTCTGCTAAGTACCAAACTGTTAAAGTCCAACACAATGCATTTCTCATCCGCATGACTGCAAAAAAAAAGTTAAATTAAAAAATATATTCACAGCTAAAATGCTAATATTAAACTTGTAGACATCATGTTGTATAAATTATTCACAGCCAAATAATAAACACATTCTCAGAAGCCAAGAAAACATGGAATCTATGGATGTTATTCAAAGATTTCCTATTTATTGCTATCAATTCTTTCTTTTACATTATATCTACTCTAAGATGCAGGACCTAAGTATTTATACATGCACACATGAGCACACACACACACACACACACACACACACACACACACACACACACACACACACACACACACACACACACATGCACACTCACACACAAAATCATACATATACACAAAGAAATAACTAGCAATTACAGCCCATTGTATGACTATTTTCACCTCAGATGTTTGCTTGCAGTCAGATGAATGAATAACTAGATAAATAATGACAATGAAGTGTATTACAAAACACTGATATGAGAACCATGCAGTGCAACCCATTGCACCCCTATGCCCTCCCAACCTCTTAGCTCAATAATCAGACACAAAGACCTCAAATCAGGCACAGAGTTTAAAAATTAGTCTACTATACTTAGGAAGTGGCTAGTATAACATGCATTGGTTTATCAAGCATTTTCTGAAGGTTATGTAGTCTAAAACTTACCTTTGTAATTATTTAGTGACAACGGTACCAGCAACCAACAAATTTTATGAGGAGCAGACTACAAATATGAGGAAAAAATTAGGGCTAGTTAAGAACTATGCTCTCTACACATATGCATGCTCTAACACACATACATGACCATTGGTTACAGCCATACCTCTCATCCTCTCAGTGCAAGAAATCTGGACAAAGTCAGAAAGAATGGGATGTCAAAGGCCCAAAAACAGGGACATAATTTAAATATTGCTCCTATAAACTTAGGAAGTTGCTAGAATAACAGGTTTTGCATTGTTATGTATTTTTTGAAGAATATAAAGTCTAAAACTCATATTTCTGTGATTATTTGGTATTATTTAGAGACTTTAATCTTTAACCATTTGCCAGAAAAAAGACAGTTTATATGAGGAAAAGACCAGAAATATGAGGTAAAAATCTGGACATTCTGCAAAAATCCGTACAGTTGAGAGGTATGGTTACAGCCACTCAAATAACTGTGTACCTCAGATATCTGCTTGGAATTAAGTGAATGAATACATTCATTAATAGCCCAGAAGAATATTTCAGCTCAGTTCCCCAGAAATCCACACATTTTACAAGGAGCAGACCAAAATAACTCTCAACTTCTTTGCTTGGAAAATTTGAGAATAGCCAAAAATAATGAGAGGAATGAAGGTTCAAACTTTAAATATTATTTTATCTATTTGTTATCTAGGTATACTCACTGGCCAAAGCTTTACCTTTTAGTGGTATCCTGGGATCACTGTATCGTTAAGTGACTTTCACAATTTCACAGAATAGGCAAATGACAGTGAAAGGACACAGACTCTGTACTTTCAATAACAGGAAGCAGCTCTTTAACAGCTCAGAGTTTTAAGTGACAGACAACTCTAATTTACTTAAGAAGTTAACAGAACAACAAGTGTTACATGGCTGTACATGTTGTGAACAAAAAGAACAAGGAAACTCATCCATGTGAAGCTGCGTTTGTCATTTAACCAGTTTAAGCACAGCCTAGACCGGTGGATGGGGAATAAGAAATTTACATCGGTCTGGTACCCACGCCCCTTATGTCTGACTCTCAATGTCCTGTTTGGATACAAGACATCATTATTATGTCAGGAAAACTTGGCTAGGCTTAAAAAGGCCCCCTGAGCCATTAGCCTAGTAACAATCTATAAATCTGTGAACTCTAATGACCACCAATATTGGATGAGTTTAATCTTCATTGATTTGTCAGGAAAAAGAAGTTAATGACAGATACAGTATAAATATGAGAAAAAAATAGATATGTTCTGCAAAATCAGAGACAGATAAAAGGCAGACTAATCTAATCTACTGTAATTCACTTAAAAAGTTAATAGAGCAACAGGTATTACATCAATATGCATTTCAACAACATGAACAATGAAATGCCAATGATTGGCATTAGTCAATAGCTATAATCTTCAGTGATTTACCAAAAAATTGATAAAATTAGTGGTAATAGAGAAGTTAGTGCAGTGGATTAAGGGTCTTCATGAACTGCTTCTTGACACCAAAGGTACAGGGTTTCATTCTTTTGTTCTCCATTTTCCTATTGTGTAACACTGTGCAAGTCACATAACTGGACAGTGTTTCCCCCTGAAAACCTGTTATCAACTGGGACATGATATGAGGCAAAATGTTCATTTTCTGAAAGATTAGACTATGAAACTCTAATGACTGGCATTACTGACTGGCTGCAATGAGAATGAGCTTATTAAACTGTAATGAGGATTGTTTTTTTTTTTTTTGAAAATCTAGACACACACACACACACACACACACCATTTTCAAATGAGTCTTGCTTGCAGTGATACTCATCCAGGTGTTTAAATAATACACTGAAACTCACGGATAATCACCCAGGCATTTCTCATTCATCCAGGTGTTTAAATTATACAATGAGTTTGAATAATGCCAGGTATGTAAAACAAATGTCTTGAAACTCATAAGTCCCTGTTACCATTCACTCATGCATAGTGGCTGTGTGTGCACACATGATCTTACCTTCCTTCTATCCATCCATGAAAGTCAAATAAAGAAAACTTCCATGGTTGTGTTTCTTTTCTCACTAAAACAGTAAAACGCGGAAAAAAGTTAGTTTTAAGTAAATTAGGTAGCCAACCGTTGGCTCACCTGAAGCAGGCTCACCTGAAACAGTGATCCTTGGTGACCACTTAAATAAATCCTAGTATAATCCAGCACTGATTAATGCCAAGGTGCCTATCATAAGGGTAGGGAGATAGTCTGGCTCAGTGCAGTGTTTGCACCTACTGGAGAGCAGATGTATGAAACATGTGGGTAATGGATGTGAGTATGGTTTTGCCAAGCTTCATTCTTGTAGCAACCTTCATCAGGACTGAATGGGAGCATGCATGAACAAAAAGGAAGGCTATTGCAAGCATGCAGTTCTGTGGACATGTATATAATTTTCTCAAGGTGAGGTTATGGTCAAAAATGGAAAAAACTTAACAGCTACTGAGGTGATGCCCCCCCCCCCCCAAGTAATTGACTTTCGTCAATGCAGAATGAATTGTAGAAATGAGAAATGGCTAGCCTTAAGGCTGGTTGGCTCAGGAAGAAAAATAAACTAGGAAAAATATATGTAATTGTTTTAATAAATGGAACATATTTTAGGTCTTACAATGGGTAAACTGGGAAATACTCAAAATAAATGTAGTTCTCATGTCCATTTATTCATTGTCTTTGCTTAATTTGCACATTACCTAGGCTGCACTATGCAAAAATTGTCATATTTTTATTACAGAATATGAAAGAGAACATGTATAAACATTAGAAACTCTGCTTCTTCATGACAGACTATTGGGCTTAAAGCCCCTCAAAATATGTTGGTGCAACTTTGTCACTTACTCAAATGGACACTGTCAGACAGCAGGTCAAAGGAAGCTTTAAAAAATAAAGGAATAAAGTAACTGATGAAAAAAAAAGCAGAACCCAAATCAGTAAATCCCATCTGAAATGACACTTTAGAGTTAGGACTATGGTACAAAAGGGGGCTCAGTTTGTAATCATGTCAAAGTATACATTTGAGTACAACAACAATCCACTAATCTCAAAAAGTAAAACTGCAAAATATACATTTTGAAATAAATGATTTAGGTATAGGGACAAGCTTTGTGATTATCGTTCATTGAGAAAAACTGGAATTGACTTACTGATTGATTTGATTGATCAATTGATTGATTGATTGATTTGATAATATTAACTTGGTAAACTGGATGATCTGTGACTTCTGTTTAGTCTTGGATGAAGCCATAATGAGAAAGTCACAGAAACAACCATCCTGATACATGGGCAATATGCAAACTCCACAAAGGCAGTGACCAGAAGTAAGGACTGAATCCTAGACTTTCTAGCTGTGAAGCAGAGATCTTAGCAATAAACCTCCATGTTACTGAAGTCCTTCATGAGGCAAATGGAGTTCCCGCTTGATTTATTTGTTTATTTGGTTGAGGTTGGCATAATGGTTAAGGTGTTTACCTCACAGAGACAAAATAGAGGATTTTGCTCTCAACTCTGAAGAAAATTAGTTGGGCTTAAAATGGCTCACAAGGGCAGCTAGCCTAGTACTCACCTTTGAACCTATTTATTTATTTATTTATTTATTTATTTGTTTACTAGGGTAATGCATTGGTCAGTATTGATCCCTTTTGAGGCTCAACCCAGGTCTAATTCAGGATCATCCATTTTGCAGTGGACACAGATAAGAAATGAATTGATGTCTTAGAAAAAAAAGAATGAAAGAAAAGATGGAAAAGACAATAGGGGAGGAGTAGATGTTATGTAGAAGCCAAACCATTATCTAAACATTTATGTTCTTAAGTGGAAGACAGAACAAGAATATTGATCAGATATGTGCTCTAGTGAATGATGTACAAAATATAAGATTATGGGAAAAAAAGGCAGACTTTGAAAAGGATCAGAAAAACAAACATTCTATGCAAAGCTCAAGTAATACACTGTCAGCCTTCCACATGACCTCAATCCAAATTTGGGATGCTATATAGATGGGAAAGTGCCTCCTTAAATCTTTATCACCAGTGCAGTTACTCCACTCCAGATTTAATTCATTGCATCGGCACTAACGTAAAGATCAAAAACTTCTGGGTAGTAATAGATGACAAAATATAAAAGGAAATGAGACACAACCAGAGAAGCTAAATATAATTTTCTCCTTGTTCAGTTTTAACCTGCCAGTGATGGGAAGTTCATTAGAAATGTGATAATCTGCCTTCTGTACAAACCTAGCTCTTTCTCCATCCTTTATTCCACCATATTCCCATCCCTTCTTTCTCTTTTTTCTCTTACTTTTCATTATTTTATTCTCTCCTGTGCTTTTATTCACTACCACACTTTCTCATTCCTTTCATCCCTTATGCTTTCTCCTTATCTATCGATCATAAACTATTAGAATATGTTTGTATGTTTTTTTTTCCTTATGCAGGACTGGTCCTCCCACTCTCTACATTGTATGTGTTTAGTCAATAATAATTTTCATTATATTTTTCATTCAGTAATGTTGTACATTGTTTCTTTCACAGACTACAGGTATGAACTTACTTTATCAGTGGCTGATGCTGCCTAACCTTTTACTTTCTCTCTACAATAGTCATTATTAGCATTTAACAGGCTGTTCTTTTTATCTGTGTCTGTGTTAAATTAACTGAATTAATTACTTGAATAATAGAGTATTTATCCATAGACCTTGCCACCCGATCATTAAAACTAAAAGAAGATAATTATAACAAAAAAACCCCATAAAAATAAATGCTATAAAACTGTCCAGGAACTTTGCAGAAACACTGAGATGGAAATAGAGAGGGGGATGGGTGGGTTGCAATTGGCAGAATTAGACAATAGAAGTGGAGACCTAGTCAACATTCTCCATGTCCAGACTGGAAATGTTGGAAGAGGGGTGAAGCAAACATGAGGTTCTGTTAGGAACAACTAAAAGTAAGCAAATGATCAGATAAAAGCATACAGATTTTTCAATAAATTCACATGCTTTTATGTGACCACTTGGTTTGGTGACATTTATTAGTGTGTATATATATATATATATATATATATATATATATATATATATATATATATGTGTGTGTGTGTGTGTGTGTGTGTGTGTGTGTGTGTGTGTGTGTGTGTATACCACAAAAAGGTCACCTGCACCAAAGTCAATCTGCCAGTAAACAAGATAAAAACCCAAAAGGCACAAAAGGCAGGAGACACCACACCAAAACTTGTAGAAAAACAGTGAATATTTATTAAAACAATAAAATAAAATAATAAATGCACTGCTAAATGCTTTCAAGCTAACAAGCCCTTCATTAGATAGTGCATACTTAACAAAGCTAGACATTTAAAATACTCACTGACCAATCAGAGATCAGTATTTTACTCTCCTTTTTCTAAGTATGGGTTTTAAAGGGATAACAGTATTTAGGCGTGGGGATCTATCTGCCACAAGTATAATTATCCACCTAGTCTCTGCACATTCCGTATCATTACTAATATCCCCTCCCCTTACATTATTGCTAAGTATTTGTAGTTCCATAAACAAAACTTATGTCCTATATTCTCCTTAACATGTGAAAATAGGGCATTAGATTCTTTCTGAAGTCTGATGTCTGAAATATGCTGAAATATCCTGGTTTTAAACATACTATTCATCTTGTTAACATAGTATGAATCACAATTTTGACACACTGCTAAATATACTAAATTCTTAGTACTGCAGTCTGCATAATCTTTGCTTGGCCGAGGAATAGGGTAAACTCGACAGCTAATGTGTCCTCAGTGGCCAATGTTAGGGAACCAGCTCCTAATCAACAACTTGAAAAGGAGCTTAATGCTACCATGAATAAATTAGTTATTCCTTCTCATATTTCATATTTCAGGCATCAGACTTCAGAAGGAATCTAATGCCCTATTTCACATGTTAAGGAGAATATAGGACATAAGTTTTTGATTATGGCACTACAAATATTTAGCAGTAATGTAAGGGGAGGGGATATTAGTAATGATACGGAATGTGCAGAGACTAGGTGGATAATTATACTTGGGATAGATAGATCCCCAGGCCTAAATACTGTTATCCCATTAAAACCCATCCTTAGAAAATGGAGGGTAAAATACTGATCTCTGATTGGTCAGTGAGTATTTTAAATGTCTAGCTTTGTTAAATATGCAATATCTGATGAAGGACTTGTTAGCTTGAAAGCGCTTAGCAGTGCACTTTTTATTTTATTTTATTATTTTAATAAATATTCACTGTTTTCTACAAGTTTTGGCATGGTGTCTCCTGCCTTTTGTGCCTTTTGGATTTATATCTTTTTTATTGGCAGAGTGATTTTGGTGCATTTGACCTTTTTGTGGTTTACATTTGGATTTTATACTGTTTCCTGCACACATGTCTGAACCATGAAGCATAGAGATAGAACTAGATTATTGTCCGCATGGCAGTATGGATTCTCTAAAGAAAAGTGTAATTTTGACAACAAATCCATTGTTAAATATGGATATACAACATTTGGCCTGCTTGAATCCTGAACAAGACTCCGCAGTGATGGGTGAGTCAAGAGTTTCAAGAGCTAACAGCAAGTTTTCACAAGAAAATTATGAGGCTTAAATGTTTACAGTGGCAAAGGTTTCATTTAGAAGCCTGTCTCAAATATAATATAGTACCAAGAGGCTTACGTGTGTTTTGTATGCCTACACAAGGGGAGTCTTATCCTGACCTCTTGGCACGCTGGCAGGCCTATCTTATATGAACTTGTTGCTAGATTATTTTCAACCAGAAGAACAACAAATATCTAAAACTGTACAAACCTTACAGAAAGACATAGAGGGTTGTTTTAAAGTGGAACATCATATAGAGAGAATGGTAAATATAGTGTGTGCAGTTGCTTCGTATGACGCCAAATTACAACAAATCAAAATTAAGAAACTTGTCAGAGACTTTAATGACTTTGCTAGGGGTGATATCTTTGCTTGGCCGAGGAATAGGGCAAACTCAACAGCTAATGTGTCCTCAGGGGCCAATGTTAGGGAACCAGCTCCTAATCAACAACTTGAAAAGGAGATCAATGCTACTATGAATAAATTAGTGATTCCTTCTAACAATGCAGTGTTTAGTTCAGATGCTGTTACCATGGATATGATGGAGACGTCCAATGCCTGTGAAGTTTTTTCATGTATGCAAGGTGAGACTAGTCTACAAGGCGTTCAAGATGCAACAGGCATGGAATCAAACAATGATCGAGTGTTTGCTAGGATGGGGGCTAAGTCTAAGCCCTCCTTGTCTTTTTCCAGCAACAAGACTTTTCCCATGCTCTCGGTAGCGGTCAAGAAAAAGACCTCATGCAAACGGAGCTTTTCGAGTCAACACGATAAGAAGCGACAGAGAACTTCAAACTGACTGTGGGTGACTATAATACTATTGTGTACAATCTATTTGATATTGATCTTACATCAGATCAAGAATATGTGCTAAACAAAGGTTTAACTTTTGTGCCAGATGCGATGGCGGATTACAGTCAAATTATTTTAGATTTAATGTGTTTCGCTAGGAATGCTACACTGAAATGTATGTTTACTGATAGAAATATAGAAGATTATTTAAATGTGTGAGAGAAATATGTATTCACATATATAGTAAAACATGTATTCATATATGTATTAGCATTATGCTTGCTGCATTAGAAGCCTAAAAGGGTTAACACATTTATTCTGCTACAGGCTTGAAAATAATTGCATGTACTTTCTGACTTTGCTTCTTGTCAGCTCAGTGAATGACCTTGTTCATACACTGAGAAACAGATGATTTTGCTAACATTAGGAAAAGGAACAATACAGTATTCTGAAATGTTACTAGACTTAAGCAAATAACCTTGTTCATACTGCAGCTGTAGATAAGATTATAGGCTGAAATCAGAATATGCTTTATGCTCAAAGCAGGAAAGAATCACTAATTGCAACACTGAAATATGAGTGAATTGTTACAGACCGGCAGTTAGTGAGGCCACGTTGATATGTTAGGAAATTTTCACATGGGAAGTTTATACTTGCTATATCAGCAGAAAAACTTAGTAAACACCTGTCTTCGAACAATGCTAAGAGTTGTATTTTATTACGTCAGCTTAGAGGGCAATGGCTTACAAAACAGTATAATAATGAAGTATTTCCTGTATAATGTCAGACAAACTTCTGAACTGCATTTTTGTCTCCTTGTTCATAGGTTCATAGGTTCATAGGTTCATACTAGGCTATCTGCCCGAGGGCATTTACAAGCCTAGCCCATAGTTTTGTGGCTTACGCCACCCCTTTAGTATGGGGAACTATACCCATTATTTTGCTGTGCCTCTGTTGAGCAGTGACACTGAGGTAATCCCTGGGGTATATCTGCGATCTCCCATCCATTGGTCAAGATTTATCTTGAACAAGGCCAGCGAGGTGCTCTGCCTCACATATACCGGGATTTTATTCCACAGCATAGGGAGTCTTTGGGTGATGAATCTATCCCTCCAGCACGTCCTATTAATAGCCGTGTCGAGGTTTAAGTCTCCGCCCTTGTGACTCTGACAGATCTAGATTTTTGAGGTGAAGCATATTCATCAAATCTGGGTTTGACATGGCCTTGTATGTTAGGCAAAGGTCACCTCTGAGCAAGCGTGGCGACTGAATAGAGCTGGAGTTCTTTCAGTCGGGCAGCATAGGACAGATGTTTGAGACCCTTTATCCTTTTGGTGAGGAACTTTGTGGCCTCTCCAGCTGCTGCAAGTGTCGGGTCAGATACATTCCGAATGGGGCATTGTACTCAATCATTGGTCTGATGAGTGATGAGTATAGGGAGACTATGACCTCCCTTGATCTAGATGAGAATCCCTTCATGATAAGGTGGGCAATGTAGAAGGTCTTCCTAACTACTTTAGCTACATGGGTGTCGAATGACAGACTACTATCAACCTGGGTCCCCAGGTCCCTGATAACTTCTTCTGTGCTCAGTGGATTGCCACCTATTTGGTAGCTAGGGGTAACCTTGTTTTTCGAAGGGTATGACTATGCATTTTTGGCATTTAACTTTAGGCCATGGCTCTGGCACCAGTTATCCGTTTCTGTGAGACCCTTCTGAAGGATATCTGTGTCAGATGTGTTTTCTACTATGGCACCCAGTTTGCAGTCATCTGCAAACTTTGTCAGCCATAACCCTCCTGTGTTTGCTTGTACTTGGAAAAGTAGATGCCAAACAAGAGTGGGCCCAGGACTGAGCCCTGTGGTACACCACTTGTGACAGGCTTTGAGTCTGACATGGCGCCAGCAACTCTGACCCTGTGGGTTCTGTCACTCAGCCAGTTTGCAACCCATCTTGTGATGTATGGGTTAACATTTAAGCTGATGAGTTTTTCAATGATACCCGAGTGGGGTATTGTATCAAAGGCCTTCGCCAGATCGAGGTAGGCTGTATGGACTGCCTTTCCCTCATCAATGGCTTTGGTGACTGTTTCGAAAAAGTCAACCAAGTTTAGAAGGCATGATCTGCCTTTGACAAAGCCAAACTGGGATGGATCCAAAGTCTGCAAATTCCCTATGTCTTTATTTATGAGGTCCATTATGATCCTCTCCATGGCTTTGCAGATAAGGCTTGTCAAGCTAATGGGCCGGTAATTTCCAGGGTCGGTGGAGGCACCGCCTTTGTGAAGTGGGACCACAGTTGCAGTGCGCCACTCCCTGGGTACGTATCCAGAGGTAAGACTATGATTAAACAGCTGTCCTAGCTGTGGGTTTAATTCCTCATTGAGTTCATGGAGCACACAGCCGGGGACACCATCAGGTCCCATGGATGCTGTGTTTTTTGCTTTGGAGAGAGCAGTTCTCACTTGGGCGTTGGAGATGTTTGGGGGGCTGCAATCGCTTGGTATAGATATCTCTCCTTTTGGGGGGGAATCTCTCCTTTTGGGGGGGAAAAATTGTACAAGAATAAAGGAACCTTAACTGAACCTTGGCTGCAATGAACTTTGATTTTTCCTTTGACAAAATGTTTGGAGGCAACATAGTGATTTCATGCCTGTTTTTAGTCCAGCTATGGTTACATTCATAAGGGTATGTGAACAGGAAATTGAAATGCATATTAACAATAGTAGGAAAAGGAAATTTTATAATTTTATCAAGTAACAGAGGTCAGCCTTGGATTCACTAATGAAAGATGATAGACTAGTTATCAAGCCAGCAGATAAGGGTGTATCCGTGGTTGTTATGAACAGAGGCTTTTATTGTGATAAACTGAATATGTTACTGGAGGATGACCACACATTCAGCAAACTTCCTCCTATTATGGTTAAAGCTTTTATAGACAAAGTAAAGACTAAGATTATTAACCTACAGAAGGTAGGTCTTATAGATGATGGTTTGAAAGATTTTTTATGGACAGTGATTATTGAATTTAAAGCTTTACCAAATATCCATAAGAACATATCAAACCCACCCCTCAGACCTATAGTTTCAGGAAGGGGATGGGTGACTGAAAATATTTCGATATGGATAGAATGTGTTTTAAACCCTGTTCTTAGTTTATACCCTAGAATATTGAAAGATACTGTGCACTTCATTACAGCTTTATCAACATATTGGGATACAGCATTAGATAAGAATTATTAGTTTGTCACAATGGATGAGAATAGTCTCTTTACTGTGATTAATAATCAATATGGTATCTCAGCGATAGAGTATTTACTTATTAGTAAAACACAGTTAGATAATGATAGTATTCAGAGGATATGTAAACTTTTAAATGTTGTACTGGAACATAATATATTCCTGTGTCAAGGCAGTTACTATCGGCAATGGCAGGGTGTTGCCATGGGCACACCCTGTGCCAATTCTTATGCCAACTTAGTATTGGCATATTAGGAAGATGTTACTATTTTTAATACATTGCATGCATGGACAGACAAATTGGGTTTTTATACCCGTTTTGTGGATGACATCTTATTTTTATGGGGAGGCACTGATCAGGAGTTATTTTCTTTTGTTGAATATTTGGATTCGAGCACTGACTTTTGTAGATTCACAGTCAATTACTCTAATCCAGAGATAGATTTTTTAGATGTAAGCCTAACTAAGCATGAGGATGGCCATATTGCTACATCTTTATATAGGAAAACTCATTTGCGTAATAGTTTGCTGCCTTATGACACTATGCACCCGCGCCATACTTTTGACAATATAGTAAAAGGCCAGGTTTGTAGGATATCGAGATTGTGTAGTGAGGATACAAGATTTCAAGATGAGGTTGAGAAATTTCAAGTTAACCTTAGCCAAAGGGGATACAAGCACAAGAAAGGTATGCCCTTGATGCAAGATAGTGAGAGTAAAAGAAAAAGTACAGCCAGACCATGGCTTAATAGGAATGTGAATGAAGTGGACAACATTCCAGAACAAAGAGGCTTTTTTGGGAACAGGAAGGTTAGTATGATTTTCACCTATAGTGGAGATGTGGGTGACATCTGTAATATAGTGAGGCAGCAATGGAAAATACTACATACTGATATGAGGTTAAAAGAGGTAGTAGGTCAAGATCCTAGTTTTATATTTAAAAGGAACAGAAATTTGAAGGACATGCTGTGTCATGAGCCTAAGACCAATGCTCATAGTGGACATATGACTAGGAAGATAGGTTCTTTTCCTTGCCATCATTGCAAAGCCTGTCAATATATTCTGAAAAAGAGCTCCTTTGAGCACCCCAGGGCAGGACAGAATTATTATTTTAAAGATTATGCAGACTGCAGTACTAAGAATTTAGTATATTTAGCAGTGTTTCAGAATTGTGATTCATACTATGTTGGCAAGATAAATAGTATGTTTAAAACCAGGATATTTCAGCATGTTTCAGACATCAGACTTCAGAAAGAATCTAATGCCCTATTTTCACATGTCAAGGAGAATATAGGACATAAGTTTTTGTTTATGGCACTACAAATACTTAGCAATAATGTAAGGGGAGGGGATATTAGTAATGATACGGAATGTGCAGAGACTAGGTGGATAATTAGACTTGGGGCAGATAGATCCCCAGGTCTAAATACTGTTATCCCTTTAAAACCCATCCTTAGAAAAAGGAGGGTAAAATACTGATCTCTGATTGGTCAATGAGTATTCTAAATGTCTAGCTTTGCTAAGTATGCACTATCTGATGAAGGGTGTGTTAGCTTAAAAGCGCTTAGCAGTGCACTTTTTATTTTATTTTATTGTTTTAATAAATATTCACTGCTTTTCTACAAGTTTTGGCATGGTATCTCCTGCCTTTTGTGCCTTTTGGATATATATATATATATATATATATATATATATATATATATATATATATATATATATATATATATATAAATGTTCATAGGTGTGTACTAGGCTAATGGCCCTGGAGCCTTTACAAGCCTAGCCCATAGAAGTGCCCTGGCATCATGCCACCTGATGTTAGTTCCCAGTGCCTCTATCAAGTAGAGCCACTGGAGTGATCCCTGGGGTGAACTTTCTATTACCCATCCACTCATCAAGATTTCTCTTTAAGAGGGACAGTGAGGTGCTCTGCTTGACATGTATGGGAAATCTATTCCAGCGCATGGGCAGTCTCTGGGTTATGAACTTGTCCCTCCAGCATGTTCTGTTGATTGTGGTAATGAGGCTGAGGTCTCTGGAGTCTGTGGTGTGGAGGGATTGGGATTTCTTTAGATGTAGCATTTCTAACAGAGCTGGGTCAGACATAGCTTTGTAAGTCAGGCAAAGATCGCCTCTAAGTAGACGATATGAGACAGAGAAAAGTTGGAGTCTTTTAAGTCTGTCCGTGTAGGACATGTGTTTAATGCTAAGATCCTCTTCATGAGGTACTTCTGTGGCCTCTCCAACTGTTTCCTGTGTCTAGTGAGGTACATGCCAAATGGGGCATTATACCTAATGATTGGTCTAATGAGGGAAGAGTAGAGAGAGAGATGATGACCTCTTTTTTCCTCGATGCAAAACCCTTGGTAATGAGATGTGCCACATAGAAAGACTTTCTGACCACAGTGGTAATGTGGTGGTCGAAGGAGAGGTTGCTGTCAACCTATGTCCTCAGATCTCTTATAATGCCTTTATTGTTCAGTGGGGTCCCAATCAATGTGGTAATTAGTGGGAACTGAGTTTTTACCAAAGGGGATGATGACACATTTTTTAGCATTAATCTTAAGGCCATGGTTTAGACACCAGTCATTGGTCTCAGTGAGGCCTTTCTGTAGGATGTCTGCATCACTTGCAGAGTTAATGGCTAGTTCCATGCACTTATGTACATGTTCATACAGTGCATTGGTGTATGATTCGGCAGTCATGCAGCTATTTTCCATTGGTATGGGTGCTGTGAAGTTAGCCACCTCTGTTTTTAAGAGCCCAAAGTCAGCTTTGGAGAAGTTTTTCAAGGTGGTTACCTTTGCAGGGGGTGTGTGTGAGATGTGGATTTCCATGGTGATTAGATTGTGGTTGGATCTGACCAGGAAGGGACTGACTACTAGTGTAAAGCAATGGTCGCCCATGTTAGTAATAACCAGATCAAGGATGTTGCTTCCTCTAGTGGGGGTCAGAATGAGCTGGTCCAGGGCATTAGAACTGATAAATTCCAGGAAGCGTTGGGACAGTGCATTGGTGCTTGAGTAGTTTTCCCAGTTGATGGAGGGATAGTTGAAGTCGCCTAGTATGAGAGTGTTTGGTTGGACCTTGATATATTCCAGGGTGCTTAGGAACATGGAGTGAGAGTCTAGGGACATGGTTGCGGACCTAAAGCAGGCTATGACTTGGATCACCATCTTACCAAATATTAGTTGTACCTGAAGTATCTCAGATGCATTATGCTGGGCTACTAGTCTGGAGGTATGCATATCCTTTATGAATATGGAGAAACCACTGCCTTTGGAGCTACGGTCCATGTTTCGGGGTCGAAAGGTGTGGAATGAGTTATAGCCTAGTGGCACAGGGGTGCTTTCTGCCGCTTTTAACCAGATCTCTGTTACAGCACAAATGTTGATATTCTCCATTTTGAGGAGTGCTTTCAGCAAGTGCGTCTTGATATATATATATATATATATATATATATATATATATATATATATATATATATATAAATATATATATATATATATATATGGTTCTACCTGACTTCGTCGACAGCGCAGAAGACCGACATCGGAATCCGGAGCTCCAGAAGATCGAAAGTGAAGAAGACCGACGCGAATCGCGAGTGGCAGAACATCGACAATGCAGAAGACCGACACGACGGATGACAACACCAACGCCGAGGATGCCGACATGGGGAAAGGCTGTGTGAGTATGCGGTAGTGACGGACGTTAGGGTGCGAGGCAGGTAAGTGTGGAGATTGACGGTCTGTGGGGATAGGGGTGGGTTAAGTGAGTTAGGGTTAGGGAGCGATAGGGGTGGGTTAAGTGAGTTAGGGTTAGGGAGCGATAGGGGTGGGTTAAGTGAGTTAGGGTTAGGGAGGCGATAGGGGTGGGTTAAGTGAGTTAGGGTTAGGGAGATAGGGCGGTTAAGTGAGTTAGGTTAGGGAGGCGGGTAGGTAAGTGTGCGATAGTGACGGACCTTAGGGTTAGGGTAAGGTTTAGTGTGGGCTTGTAAGGATTTTGGTGTGCTTGTGTTGTGTGTGTGGTTTGTGGAATGGGGATGTGTTTTGTTTTTAATTGTTATTGTGGTGTGTGCAGTGTATGGGGTTTCGTGTTTGTGTACCGTCGGTTATTTCGTTGTCGGTTATGTGTGGTTTCGTGTTTATGGACTGTCGAATATGTGGTGTCGGTGATGTGGTTGTCGGTGTTGTGTGGTTTCGACTATGTCAGGTAGAACCATATATATATATATATATATATGTGTGTGTGTGTGTGTATATGTCTGTGTGCATAGTGTATATGTGTGTGTGTGTGTGTGTGTGTGTGTGTGTGTGTGTGTGTGTGTGTGTGTGTGTGTGTGTGTGTGTGTGTGTGTGTGTGTGTGTGTGTATTGTCATTGAGTGAGTATGTTTTTCCATTATTGTTTGGTTTGTAGATGCTGAAATGTTGGCAGAATATGTTACAGAGAATAACAAAACAGTGCCCATTGATATGCAGACTGAAGTACAAGAAAAACAGTATGCAGAAATACAACTGATCTCAGAAAAAGGGATAAATAGAAGGATCATATCAAATGAGTATTTGATTACATCGCATTACTAAATGTGTTATTTGTGTGTACATTTGCCAGCTGTACACATAGATTAGCATCTTCAAGTTTTTCTATCACCCCTTGAAGGCAGTGCTGGATTTGGAATTGAAATGCTATACTAGTCAAGTTCACTTTCTTTGCTGTTAAATGAATCTGATTTATTTCCTTATTTGTATTGTCTAAATGTTGAGATTACAAATTTGGTAAATGAGGAACTAAAGAAACCTTGGTCGTTAATTGTTTAGTAAAGAGGTATTTGTTACATGACATTTGTAAAATAGAGGGTATATATGTTTGCCAAATGCCTGTATAAACTGAATGACACTGAAGTTAAAAAATGCAGTGTTTTGAAAACACATATTAAGATCTGTATAGCTGTAGATCAAAATCAATATGAGTAGCCATTCTTTCAGCTCCTGATTGGCTTGGGACTTCTTTGTGCTATTAGATCTGAATAAATGACTGCCCAGCATCTGTTCATAGCAGAAGTAATGTCAATATGGATATAGAGAAAGCAAACCAAAAAGTCATCTGCCACATGTCATTGCCCATGAAATGTCAGTTACCAAATATCACAAAATATGTTTACCTTAGTCTATTCGCTTTGTATTTGCTCACTTTTTATTTACCAAAGCATTGTTGACTTAATGTGTTGTTTGATTGTGATGTCTTTGTGCACTTTTTATTGTAACAAAATGAAATATTAATGCTGGTGTGCTCCAGGTTCGATGGGTTGTGTAAAAGAGTAATAATTCTTTCTACGTTCTAAAAGCGAAAACTCATTCTCTCAGCTAAAGTGATCTTGGTGTGAGAATTTATAAGTAAGGGAGTTTAAAAGGTGCAGACTGTTGCCTTCCTGCAAATGCACTTATTTTGACATTTCATATATTTGCTCAAATTCTCCTTCTTTTCAAGTATCCATGTTTAGAGCTTGCATGCATTCAAAGGGGTAAATACAGAAATGTTCAAGCTGTTTTGTGTAGAGCTCATGAGTTTTTGATGTTCTATACTAGAATCATATAATATCTGTACTCATTGGTTGGCAAATAATTACAACATCAACTTTGGGGAGCTACAAGTCCAAACCTTGATGTGAGGAACAAACTGACGTGTGAGTTGAGATTAAACATGTTAATGAAGCAGTCCTTGATTTCATAAGCAGACTTTTAGGTCTTAGTAAACCTGTTTTAGCATTAAACAACAACACCAAGATACTAAGGAAACAAAGCATTGAAAAATAGTGCCTTCAATACCAACAGTGTGAAACTTCCACCTGCATTTTTTTGGGGGGAGGGCAACCCACACCATCTTCCATACCATAGGGTGAAAGCCCCTCACACTTCCTGAACCTGAGTATATTAACTTCACTATTGCAGAAATGTGGAGACATGAGAACACTCCAAAAACAAAGGCCTCACTGCCATCACACACATAAATATGCAATGACAGTGATTTCCTTTATGAACTAGCACTCAGCATGTTGTTCCTTGGTGTCTTCTAATTCAAGATTCAGTGAACTGGCATTCAAGCAATTTGATCTCAGCCACCTGTAGATTTATGTGAACAGCTGCTAGGTAGACTTTGATCATAGTTAGCAGAAGTTCTTTTAGTGTAATTCACTGATTTTTTTTTTTCAAATGGATATCTAAAAGTATCTCTTTTTAGAAAGTAGAGTGATATATATATATATATATATATATATATATATATATATATATATATATATATATATATACATGTGTGTGTGTGTGTGTGTGTGTGTATATATGGAGAGAGAGAGAGAGAGAGAGAGAGAGAGACATAGAGATCTGATTCTAACATGGTAGTTAGATATTCAAGACTAAACTTATTTAACGAGCTGTTATCACTTAAACATAAAGTGACAAAGGACATTGGTTATGTTTCCTTCTATGTTAGTGGAGCTCACAACAGAACAGTGTAATGCATGCATTTTATATATTAATTAGCAAGTTATTTAGTAAGCAGTAGATTGTTAAAATTGGATATAAACATTATTTCCGTGTCTGCATGTTTCTCTTTCTCTCTTTTTAAAACCAAGTAATCTCTGTGATATCCCCGAACTTTCAAACAACCCACTAAACTAAACATGTATAGTGGGTCCAAAACCAAAACAGTGTAAGAAACTTCTCTGTGTGGAAGATTTTCAATCCATAAATATATATATATTCAGATAATGGTAGTAGAAGTAGCAAACTTAAACTCCTTCTGAGTCAAAAGATAATAAAAAATATATAGTTTGAAAAAATGATTCAGAATTACTAAGTATTCATAAGTAATACCAGCAGGGTGGACAGTCTGTTTCCAGTTGAAAATCCTTTATTAAGTACACAGACTGTCTTCTAATCTAAAAAGCATGGATAATAGTCTGCGTACTTAATAAAGGATTTTCGACTGGAAACAGACTGTCTTCCCTGCTTGGATTACTTATGAATACTTATTAATTCTGTATAATTTTTTCAAGCTATATATTTTTTATTATTTTTTGACTCAGAACGAGTTATTGTTCATTACTTCTACTGCCATTATCTGATCTGATTAATATATAGTGATAAATATATATATATATATACATATGTATATTAAAAAATCTTCCACACAGGGAAGTTTCTTACACTGTTTTGGTTCTTTTCCTCTCTTTCATATATACCCTTAAGTGTCTCCTGTAACATACACACACACTCAACCATTTTATTTCTTTGAAAATTCTCTTAGATTTTTAGTGCTTGTGTACTAGGTTTCTTGACACTTTTTTCTTACTAATCTGTCATGGCACAGAAAGAGCAATAAATCCTGGTCTAAAACCTATAATTTGTTGATATAATATCCATTTCAAGGTGCCGTCCTCTCTCTGTGAGCTTCTGATGAGCTAGGGAAGGTGTAGAGGTTTTTGAATGAGTCTGTCCGTATTTCAAAGCACTGTGCATCAGTGAAGCCACAGTAATATGCTGTGGAATCAGCAATCTGTAGATCACTTATTTGTAAAGTAAAAATATATTTTGTAGTATCCAGAGTTACTGAAAATCTGTCTCCTGCTTTGTTATCCAAGTAACCACCAGAATACTTCCTGAGAAGAAATGCTGGCCTCTGTCCAGTTCTGTGTTTGTACCAGAAGAGATTATAGTTAGCCAACTGAGTTGAATACTTGCATTCCAGTGTAACAGAGTGACCTTCAATAGTGGATAAATAAGGCAGAGTTTGTGTAACACTGTCTGCATTGCACAAACCTAAAAAACAATAAGAAAAGAAAAATCAAGAATCCCATGATTTCTAGATTAGAAGAATAGAACTGATTGATGAAATTCTACACATAACTGCAGATAAGCCCTTTTAACAGCACAAAGCTTTACTTTTTCATAAAATGAAATATTAAAAATCACTCACAAGAAAGTAATAAGGAAAAGAAAGCCCCACTAATAAAGAGTTGAAGATTCATTGCAAAATCTGAGTGAAACAAAATGCGTCTCTGAAAAGGTATATAAACAGGGAAAGAGAGTGAGAGAGAGGAAGAGAGAATATTGTGTGTGTGTATGTGTGTGTACGTGCGTGCTTGCGTGTGTGTGTGTGTGTGTGTGTGTGTGTGTGTGTGTGTATGTGTGTGTCTGTGGTTGTAGGTGTTTGAAATAGTGCCACTGATAAGCTTTTGATTTCCCAGAAACATAATGATACCAACCGTTATAAATATTTCCTGTTACAAACTCCTCTGCCCCTTTCATGTAAATATAGAATTAGTATAGCGTGTTTTACTAGGAGATACTTCATTTATCTTGGTGCTAAGTTATGTATTTATGTGAGCAACATATATTCGATTAACCTTATGATGTACGCATACATATTAGTTAAGTGTTGTCAGTTTGTGAAAGCATGAAAAACATGAGTCACGATAATATAGAAGAAAACACATCATTACTTCTTGTTCATTATTCAACAAAATGCGTATTCATATTTGTGCAGTGCAAGCTGCAGCAGACAAAAGTGAAATTAAAAACTGTTGGGAGCCAAAACAAACAAATAAATAAATAAAAGTGAATGATTAAGTGTGCACTGCATGCAGAGACCAAATTATATAACAGATACTGACCTTCCAGCATCATTTCGCTCTTCATGTCCTCTTACCCCATAACTCCCACCTTTCATTTCAAGTTTGTCATTGGCATCCGTGAAGTTCATTTACTTAGGAATCGCATAGCAATTTTTAGTTACTTCTCTGCCAATGACAAAATGTTTCTGAGTTTGTGTCTCAGGTCCTGCTCTGATATTGTTTGTTTCCATTTATATTTTACTAATCATACATTTGGGAAAAAAATGTCTCTCTCACTCTCTCTCTGTATATATATATATCTATATATATATATATATATATATATATATATATATATATATATATATATATATACATACATACACACACACACACACACACACACACACACATAGATATATACAGATATATATTACATATCTCAGTTTTTTATGTTTGATACTCTTTGCAAATAAAATTATTTCAGGCCCAAACATGTCAAGAGAAAGAGCTTAATGTTTAAAAAAAACATTTCTTCCATACACTGGAACTTCAACTAATATGGGACTACGATACTATATATTTCAGCATCCTTTACTCCCACCTCATTTTCAGTGGTGAACAGAAAGAGAAAAAACACAGGACCTGATTTTAGGCAAGACAGTTTTTTTTCTTCCTTATGGCTGAATTTTTCTTACCCTACTGCTGTCTGAATCCTATTAAGTTTTCTAACCACTTGGAATTTTCATGATTATACAGAATAAAACACACTATTAATTCAACCAAGTATGGGTAAAGATTGGCTAATTAACAGGTTGAAAAAGGTGAGATGATAGGCATTCTAGATGTTGACCTGGAATTAATATGTGCCTTATTTAATCTGCAATTACTTCATCCACTCATAGGTTCATAGGTGGTTACTGGGCTATTGACCACAGACATTTATAAGCCTACCCATGTGTACCCAATATAATGTTAGAGAAACCTAATATAAAGGATCTTGCCTATGCTCGACATCTTAGTTAACAATGACTTCCAATATCTAGGAGGGTCATAGGTGAAATCCTCGGCAAGAATCTATAGTTTTCCATCAAGTAATCCAGACTATGCTTAAACAGGGCCATAGAGGGGCTTTGTTTGATGTGAATTGTTAGCCTATTCCATAGGAGCAGCAAACTCTGAGTGATATATCTGTCTCTCCAGCAGTTCCTATTTATGTCACCAGCCAGGTTAAGGTTCCTGGAACAGGTGATGCTTGTCCCATTTGACTTCCGTATGTGCAGCATTTCCATTAGGCTTGTATCCAAGATAGCTCTGTAGGCCAGGCACAAGTCTCCTCTAAGTTGTATGCATGCTACTGAGTACACTGACAGGTACATACAAAAGGGAGCTTTATACTCAATTATTGCCTGATGAGGGTCGAGTACAGGTGAGTTATGACCTCTTTTGCTCTTGAGGCAATGCCTTTGCTAATGATGTATGCAATATAGAATGCCTTCCTTACCCAGTAGACACATGGCGGTCAAAGTTTCGGCTACTGTCAACTTGCGTTCCCAAGTCTCTGACTACTGAATTGTTACTTAGGGTATTATTATTTATATGATATTCTCCAGGGATATTGTTTTTACCAAAGGAGATGATAATGCCTTTTTTAGCACTGAGTTTGAGTCCATGGCTTTGGCACCAATCATTGTTTTTTGCAAGTCTCTCTTGAAGTATATTGACATTGTTTGGGGATTCAATGATTGCACCTAATTTGTAGTCATCAGCAGACTTAGTCAGCCACAGCCCCTCTGTTCTGGCCTGAACTTCTGAGAAGTACATTACAAACAGTAGGGGACCCAGCGCTAAGCGCTGTGGAACTCCACTGCTGACATGTCTGCTGGTTGAGGTAATGTCCCCAACTCTGAATGAGTATGACCTGTTGGTGAGCCAGTTAGCAACCCATCTGACAACATAAGGGTTGATATTCAACTGGGAGAGTTTATCAATGACGTCTGAATGTGGGCTTGTGTCGAAGGCCTTGGTTAAGTCAGTGTAGGTTGTATGTACAGATTTGCCTTCATCTATGGCTCTGGTGACATTTTCAAAGAGGTCCACCAGGTATAATAAGCATGACCTTCCTTTGCCAAATCCAAACTGTGTTGGATCAAGGGCTTACAGATCACCTATATCCTTATTTATAAGGTCCATGATGATTAGTTTCATGGCCTTACAGATAAGGCTGGTTAAGCTTATGGGATCTGTAGTTCCTTATGTCTGTTGCTGTACCTCCTTTATGAAGGGGAGTGACAGTCACTGTTTTCCATTCAGCAGGGACAAAGTCAGTACTCAGACTCTGATTAAAGAAAGTGCCTAATGGAGTTCTTAACTCATGCCTTAGACCATTTAAAATGCAACCTCGGATGCCATCCAGTCCCATACAGGCTGTGTTTTTGGCCTTAGAGAGAGCATTAATGATTTGCTCTTTGACGATGCGAGGTGGAAGAGATGTAGAGGAAATGCTTTGTGGAATGTTAGGAGGGGACAGGGTGGTGACATTTTTTCCAAACCTATTTTCACAGGATCAGTGTATGTGATGCCATCCAGAGCTTGTTCAGCACAAGTCTGGGTTCTACATTTTAGGTTACAGATATAGCTGAATAATTCCTTATGTTCATCCTTAGCTATGGTTGCTATTTATTTTTTCAAAGTTACCCTTAGATTTTACAAGTTGTCTTATTTGTTTGTTCAAGCAGAGAAGGGAGTTTTTCTAGAGCTGGGACCTCTGTTTTTTTTATTATTAGACAGCAGCTTCTTCCTGTTGTTGTATAACTTATTAGTGTTAGATGTCCTCCAGGGAGGCTTGCTTTTCTTGAGGATCTTGTTTGATCCTATCAGGTACAGCTGTGTCAGTACATTTGTATAAGTGTTTGTACAGGGCATTTGTATATACCTTGGTATAGTTGTCAATGCCATCTGTGGGAACAGGAGTTTGGAAGTTATTTATGCCATCACTTAGGAGGGTATAATTAACTTTGGTGAAAAATGTCAGCCTTATTTCACCTAAGAGGGGTTCATGTGTTATAGCTACTTCAAATGTGACTTATTTGTGATCAGATTTAACTAGTGAGGATCCTATACTGGTGGTGGTGCAATGGTCACCCATGTTGGTAAGGACCAGGTTGAGAATATTTGAGCCCCTTGTGGGGATGCATACTGTTTGTTCCAGGGCATTGGTGTCAACAAAGTCCAGGAACCTTTGTGCAAGCATGCTGGTACTCGTGTAAGTTTCCCAGTCCATGGAGGGTAGTTAAAATCGCCCATGACTAGAGTGTTTGGTTGTAATTTGATTGACTCAAGTAGGTCCAAATAAGCAGCGTGGGGATCTTGGTTCACTGAAGGAGGCCTATAGCTAACAATGACTTCAATGGGGGGAATTACCCACAGTTAGTTGAACTTAGAGTAACTTCATGGAGTTTTCTGCCTAACCAGTCTAGAGGTGTATTTGTCTTTGATAAAGATGGATACTCCTTCTCCTTTGGTTTTCAAACAATTATTTTACAGTCTGAAAGTGTGGAAGGCATTGTAGCCTTGCAAGGCTGGGGTGCTTTCTGTAGTCCTGAACCACGTTTCTGTGACTGCACAGACATCAACATCCTCTGGGGTAGGAGTGCTTCCAGAGAGTGCAGTTTCTGATTTAAACTCTTAGTGTTTAGCAACATAACCCTTAATTTATTTGTGAGTGATATTTTCACATTGGAAATGTTCTTGAGATATTGCCTAAAAAAGGCTCTATGGGGGAGGGAGGTACATTAACCAGTAACCAAAATCATAGAGGTGACAGGTGAGACCATCTCTGGCAAAGCAGCGTGGTCTGCCAACCATGTCATCTTAGGCTGACAGGAACTGGATCCCCTTAGAATGACACCACAAACTAAGCCAATTGTTGAAGTCAATCATTTTTTTGTTTATACTGTGGTATCATACTAGGTGAGGGTAAAATGCTGCTCAAAGCCAGGAACATACCTACCTGGGACACATATTCAGAGAGCTCAATCATGTGTCTCTTCATATAGTCCAGTGAGGTATGTCTCAAGTCATTCACATGAACATAAACTATGACAGCGTTATAACAGTACTTGTTGTTGAGAGACTTGAGAACATATGTGATCTGATGTATCATGGCACTTGATATACAGCTGACCCTAACTTTCTCCTTGTCCTACCTAGTGAGTGGGACATCTGTGTGTCTCACAATGGAGCCATGCATGACTAAATATGTTGGTGTAGATGTGCTTTGTTAGGTGCGAGACACTGGTGCTTGTGTTTTTATGTAGTGCTGTATTAGGCGCAGCATGTTTGTGTTTGGAAGGTCTCTGATATCCAGATAGGTTTCTGGTCAGTACCTCTGAGTATGATGGTTTATGTGTTGAGAGCATGGTTTGCCTAGGAGGTTTAGTTTGTGGGCTGACAACCTGTTCAGTGTTACTGTTCTGTGCACAAGAGAGAAAGTATTCCAGATTCTTAGTGTAGATGCATCTCTCACAAATTATATTTGGGTGATTTAGGAGCAGAGGATTGTCGATGTACATGAGGCAGTTGTTATACTGCCTAAGGATATCCATGACAATCAGGCTGCTAGGAGAAATGGAGGGAAACTGATCATCCATAATGCTAGGTTAAATCTTGTTTTCACAGTAGGGAGAGAAAATGGAGAGGTGTGGCATAAATGGGTGCTCTAAATGGGGTCTAAACTAATGGGGGGGGGGCTCTATAAAGGGTCTATACTAAAACCTGAAAGACTATGCAGATAGTTTCCTATAGAGGATTTAAACCAGAGAGATTTCCTTAAATGCAAGTTCAGGGAGCAAGTGAAAAAAATATATTTATACTTATATCAGCTTTGTATTTCCAGATGGTTTTAGAAGCAATCCAAGCCAGGCAACAAAGAAGCTCTGAATGAGTGAGCACAATACAGTCTTACAAAAGTACAAATCTTTTATACTAGCATGATGAAATACTTTTCTAAATTTAAATCCTCACGCCAATCAGATAAAAACAAAAAGCTATGAATTAGTACTTCCCACATTAGATGTTGTAAATTTAGCACTCTCCTCTCATTAGAATGCAAAAAACCCTCCCAATGTAAAAAAAAAAACACCTGGCTTTGAGCTTTAGAACAGAAGTAAGAATTCCTGCAATGTCAAGAATCCTTGGAAATAAGTTCACTAACCCTGAGAAATGTTCACAACACACAAAAACTTTGCAAAACAGATGAGTTTCTTTATCAAGTGCAGGCTGAAAACCAGTGATAAATTCAAGAAAATAAATAAATGCAGTACAGAATTGTTTAATAGCAATGAATCATTTAGAGCATGTGCAAAAAATATACCTATATCAGCTTTCTCTTTCAGGTGGTTTTAGAAGCAGTACAAACCAGACAACAAGGAAGCTTAGAATGAGTGAACACAATCTAACAAAAATGAATACATTTATACCAACAAGATGAAAGAATTTTCTAAAGTTAAACCCTAAGGCCAACCAGATAAAAACACAAAGGCTATGGATCAGTAGTTCCCACCTTGGATGGGTTGAATTTAGCTCCTTACTCTCACTAGAGTAAAAAAAACTCCCAATGTAAAAAACAGCTGGCTTTGAGCTCAAGTGCAGTAATAAATACTTCAGAACAGAAGTAAGAGTTCCTGCAATGACAATAATCCTTGAGTTTACTAACCCTGAGAAATGTAAACACCACACAAAAATTTTGCAAAACAGATGTTTATTTAACAAGTGTAGGTTGAAAAACAGTAATACATTCGAGCAAATAAATAAATGCAGCATATAATTGTTAAATATCAATGAAACAGAACAAGTGCAAAAAATATACCTATGTTGCATTTCCAGATAGTTTTAGAAGCAATCCAATCCAGGCAACATGGAAGATCTGAATAAGTGAGCAGAATCTTACAAAAATTCAATACTTTTATACTAACAGGATGAAAGACTTTTCTAAAGTTAAACCCTCAGGTTAATCAGATAAAAGCACAAAAGCTATGGACCAGTATTTCCCACCTTGGATGGGTTGACTTAAGTTCCCTACTCTCATTAGAGTGCTTAAAATACTCTTCAGTCACAACCAACTCCTGTAGTGACCTCTTGAACAGCTGTCACCATCCCCAGATTTTACTAGGTAAAGTAATAAATAGAAGTAAAGCACTAGGGATTTCTTACATATCACATACTACTGTGCATCTCTATGTGTCTGTACAGTCACTGGAATTTTCTCACCAACACCGTAATATGAGCACAGTAATTTTTCATTTTGCGCTCCTTGAACTTGTACTGTCTACATAAAAGGAAATTGAGGAGAAGCTCAAACTGGATTGTAAGTTTTGGAGGATTTATCAAAAGTGATGGCCATCTTATGTGTGAAGGGAGAGGAAGCTGGGGAAAATACTGCTAAAATACAGACTACCGTGGAGTAATTACAACAGAAAAGTGTGTTTGAAGGTAATTGTGAAGCAGCAGGTTGTAAGTTGATTGTAAAGTAAAGTAGCATAAAGAACCTGACAGACAGGCAAGATCTAGAAGGTAGGCCTCAGAAGAAGAATATGCACATTATTGATTTAAAAGAGGGACTGGAGAGCAGAGAAATTGTGTGGTACTTTATGAAATGGGTCTAGTAGCTAACAAACAGTATTAATGAGCTTAATAGGCAGATTAATAGAGTCTATAGCATGGGGCATTTGTTCCTTAAAGAGGGAAGTCCTAGACATCTAGTGATAGGTACAACATAATGATTGGTTGGCGAAGGCAACAGCTTTTCAAAGCTGGCTTTAGATGGAGGAGTGTAATGTTAAAGTAGTTGATGACTTCTGTGATAAAGTGAGATACTGCCAGCCCAGCTAGCTGGAATTTTGTAAATAATTATATGTCACTTGAAAGTATTAATATGATTTATACAGAAATGTGACACTGCCAGCCCAGGTAGATAGAATTTTGTAAATAATCCAATGTCATTTATAAATATTAATATGATCCACAGGCTTGCCTTACAAATGTAAGAGAACTGTATGTTATGATTAAACTATATGTTATGTACTGAGGTTCAAAAATGTAACCATGGTGCACCGTGCTGGAAAAGAGCAGAATTGTGTATAAACCATATGTCAATGCATATGTATGCTTTCATAGCAGAAATTGGGAAATACAGAGTTACCTTGCAAAATTCTAAGAAAATAAGCTAAGTAAAGAGTTTTATGGTGTGTTAAAAAGTTAGTTTATCCCAGCTAAGAGACAGGATGTCTAGGCTAGGGGCTTCTTTCTATTGTCTGGAAACAGAGGTAATGACAGGTTTCCAAGTTAATTGTTTTACGACTTTCAGTTTCAGTCAAGCTTTTAAGAGAGAATTGTTAGCTTCTGAGAGATAAGTATTTTAGGCAGAGATGAAAAGAATGATGTAGTCTGAGCTGATTCAGCAGTAATGTGTATTATTAATTTAAGAACTAGCTCAGCGAGAAAATCAGTGCATTTTGTATTTGTCTCTGGATCTGAACACATCTATTCAGCACTTGTATCTGCCTGGCTCTGTAAGTAAGTTAGTGTAGATGAGTCGGGGAAGAAGGGAGGCCTGTACCTAGCAAGCATGGCATCACAGCACAGGAAAGGGGCATCCAGTGCTGCTTATGGGTCTAAAGGAACCTATGGTGGGCAGCCCAGACTGCCCCAAGAGAATCTGCTAGTGGCAGAGGAAGACACTAGTCCAGGTACACATCCAGGACCTAGGGTTAAATGATTTGAACGCAACCAGTAAGGCCATGTAGCATACAGATGTCTACTGAGGCAAGGTGGGGAACAAAAGGTGAGAGAGCCAGTAAGTGTGGAAAACAAAATGCCAACATTAGGTTGTCTTGAGACAACAAGGGTACCAGACTACCAGCCTGCAGATGACAGGGAATGATTTTGATAATGCAGTACTGTGTGTCCATGTAGTTACATGCAGTCAGGCTTGGAGACAAGTATGTGGGTCTGGTAGCCTGGGGGAGACCCAGACAGACCGCACACTTGCAGCCAGGACTGGTGAGGTGGTTACTTCAGGGAGAGAATTACCCTATAGCAGTGAGACTGAAGGTGAGCCACAGCTGCTTGTGGGTACTGATGTTCCTTTGGACAGAGTGACTAAAGGGCAGAGGTGAGTAGCACTACCCAGGCTGATAGTGAGGCACCCTTGTCAGCGGATACCAGACTTCCTGTGGGAGGGGAGCAGGGAAGGGTTACAAAGAGAGAGTTGAGACAGGCTCAACTCTCAGACCCTACTTTACAAGGCCTGAGAGATGTAGATAGTGAAGCACCTGATTCTCAATGGAAAGGGAATCTGTATACTGGGACAAAGGGTTACTATATAGAGAGTGGACCCCTGAAGGAGGGCTAGAGGTTGGGAGGATACAGCAGTTGGTAGTGCCCAGAGACTACCATGTGGCACTTCTAGCCATAGCCCATGATATTCCCTTTGAAGGTCATATGGGCATAAAATGTACAAAGAGACATATTATACAGAACATCTATAGGCCTGGGATTTCCAGAGATGTAACAGAGTACTGCAGGACCTGTAAGCAGTGCCAAAAGGTAGGCAAGACAGGAGACAAGGTGAAAGCTCTTTTGATGCCTTTGACTGTGATTGAGGAGCCATTTCAGAGGGTAGCTATGGATATTGTGGGGCTTCTGAGTACCCCAGGATCCACAGGGAAAAAGTATATCCTAGTGGTAGTAGATTATGCTAGAAGATACCCTGAGGCAGTGGCTTTGTCCTCCATTGAGGCAGAAAAGGTGGCAAATGCTTTGTTAGAGATTTTCAGCAGGGTAGGTTTCCCAAAAGAAATACTGACTGACAGAGGTGCCAATTTCATGTCAGACCAGGTGGCTTGTCTGTGGAAGTATTATAGGGTGAATCACTTAAAGACCATCCCCAGACTTATTGTCTTGTTGAGAGGTTAAACTCTACACTCAAGTCTATGCTACGGGCATTTGCAGACCAGTTTAAGAGGGATTCGGACAGATATTTACCCCATCTTTTGTTTGTTTACAGAGAGATACCCAGGAATCCACATGTTTTCACCCTTTGAGTTGTTCTATGGGCATAGGGTGAGGGGGCCTCTAAATTTAATTCGAGATGAATGGGAAGGTGAGTGTGAATCCCACAAGGAGTCTGTTGTAGCGTATGTCCTAAACCTCAGAACAAGGCTCAGGGAACTCATGGGCTTGGCCTAGGAGAACATGGCAGAAGCCCAACAGCAGAAAAATGTCTGGTATGACAGGAATGCTCGAGCTAGAGAGTATGATGTTGCACAGCAGGTAATGGTTCTCATTCCTGTTAGACACAACAAGCTGCAGATAGCTTGTGAGGGACCCTACAAGGTGGTAAGGAAGGTCAGGGATGTTAACTACATGGTAGAACTGCTAGACAGGAGACAGGGGCACAAATTGTACCATGTTAACGTGATGAAACCTTACCATGACAGGGAGGCCCTTGTGCTAAGTATTTGCAGTACAAGGCAGGAGGAGTCTGAGGGGGATCAATGGCTACAGGGAGCCAGCCAGGAAAATCCCAAATTACTGTGGTGGAGCTTTGGGTTGCAGGCATATGATGGGACAGTGCAGCATGGTACTGGGGTCAGCAATGCCAAGTCAGCTGGATTCTCAAGACAGGGAATGGGGTAAGGTATTCCAAGATAGGCTCAACTCTCTCAAGCAATGTTTCTCAAGGGACACTTGATAAACTAGCTTGAGTTCTCGTTGGGAGGAGAAATGTGATAAACCAAGGTGCTGAAAAAACAGGCTGAAACTGGAGAAATCCGTTTATAAAACACAAATAACAATACAACAAAGCTTTCAGGTTAAAAACCCTTCCTCAGTGCATTACAATCCTACAATGGAAGACATATTGAATAAATAGGGTCTAATAGTCATGTGGCCTGCAGCCCAATAGTCACATGACATACACATATATCATTACACATTAGAACTTATACAAGTTAAAAACAGATATACATAAAATTACTTTAACCTAGTTTGTTGTAAATGTTTTAAAACTGGTTTTAGTGTAACCATGTCATTGAGTCCTGGGGGGTGGTCTGCTTCTAACCTAACTATCCATTGGTACTCTTTCAATTCAAGTATATTATTAATATCTCCACCTCGTAATGTTTTATCAACACTACAAATGACTCTAAATAAAAAACTGTGTAAATTACCTTGTTCCTTTGTGTGTTTATATAGCGCATTTGTAGTTATTGCCCTTTTCATTTCTGATCTATGTTCAATTATTCTGTCTTTCAGCCTTCTTACAGTTTTTCCTATATAAAATGAAGTACATTGTGTACAAGTAGCCATGTATACTACTGATGCAGTGTTACACGTGGCCTTTGTATTAAAGTTATAATGTTTTTTTGTTGTGGGATGTATAAACTGATAATTGTTACCATCTTTAATTTCAGGACAACAAGAGCAGTTAAAACATTTGTATGTACCCGGTTTATCTATTTGAGAAAAGGAACTGAAGTTCATATCCTTATAGCATAATTTTTGTTTGAGGCTATTCATGTTTCTGAAGGAAAAATAGGGTTTTTCTCCTACTACTTTCTTGACATTTGCACAGGCCATTAATATTAACCAATTCTTTTGTATAATATTTTTAAATGAATTTGTTTGTGCATTATAAGAAGATAGAATTTTGTAAAAATCCAATATCATTTGTAAATATTAATATGATCCACAGGCTTGCCTTACCAATGTAAGAGAACTATATGTTATGATTAAACTATATGTTGTGTACTGAGCTTAAAAAATGTAACCAAAGTGCACCCTGCTGGAAAAGAGCAGAAATGTATATAAACTATATGCTAATGCAAATATATGTTTTCATATCAGAAATTTTGAAATACAGAGGTAACTTGCAAAACTCTAAGAACATAAGCTGATAAGTAAAGAGTTTTACAGTGTGTTATAAAGTTAGTTTATCCCAGCTAAGAGACACGATGTCTAGGCTACGGGCTTCTTTCTATTGTCTGGAAACAGAAGTAATTACAGGTTTCCAAGGTAATTGTTTTACGACTTTCAGTTTCAGGCAAGCTTCTAAGAGATAATTGTCAGCTTCTGAGAGATAAATATTTTTAACAGAGACATGTTAAAATTTAAGTTCTTATTTGTTTACTGGGAAAGTTTGACTTAGAGCAAAGCTGATTTTCAATGGACGTCAAGGGAGAAATGCTCCAGATGCATGTCTTTGAAACGTGGGAGGAAACCCACACGAATGCAGGGAGGACATGCAGACTCTGCACAGAAAGCACCCCAGCCGAGAATAGAATCAGATAACCTCTTGCTGTGAGGTGACAATGCTACCACTGCTCCACTGCGTATATAAATCCAGTCTCAATGTGTGTGTGTGTGTGTGTGTGTGTGTGTGTGTGTGTGTGTGTGTGTGTGTGTGTGCGTGTGTGTGTGTGTGTGTGTGTGTGTGTGTGTGTGTGTGTGTGCCTGTGTGTGTGTGTATGTGTGTGTGTGTGTGTCAGCTATTTGGGCAGGAACACAATGCACTGGTTGGACAGAGACGGTGCTGGAGGTTTTGGCTTGACCACTCAGCTGAGATCTGAATGTTATAACTGTGCCAGTGGGGAGTCTTATTGGAGATCTGGATAGAAAGGGAGAAACCACCCCCAGACTGACTGTGATCTCTGTGTGCTCTTAAGGGAAATTGTACTTTACTGTGTGTGTATTTGTCATCCTCCCAATGTGTTCATCCCTCACTGGTGTTAGTGGTAAGGACTGAGGCTCCTTGATTACTGCAACAGTGCACAGGCATCACAACTTCACTCTCCCCTTGGGTACATGTTAACAAGAAAAAGCTGCTTCCTTCTAGTTCATAGTGAAGAAAGTTTAGATGTTGTACCTGCAGTTTTGAAAATCATATTGAAGGGGAATGTTTAGAGGTGAAAAGTGAAGAGGAGACAATTTATATTTACTCTGATGTTTTGCATGGGAAAGGGAGAGATGGTAGGTTGATGTGAGGAGAAACTTACCTGCAAATGCTATGGGTGGCAACCATCCCACAGGATGTAGTGATCCAATAGACATAGAGAGAGAATGTTGATGGAAGAAGGCAAAAATTATACTGACTGGAAAGGATGGGGCAAAGCAACAGCTGAGTGACACTGCTCAGCAAGTAAATTGAGGGGCAATAGTTGTGTCAGATGAGATTTCTGGAATAAAATATAAAGAAATGAAACAGGTATGGAGGAGGGCAGATGAAGCAGAAGATACAAAAGTGGTATGGGAAAGGTTCAAGTTACTGGACAGGAGAGGCTAGAAATTGGACTTATCTGAGATGGATTTGTTAATAGAATAAGATGATGAAACAATTACAGGAGCTAGACGTATACAGACTAGAGTGGCTAGAGAGGAATTATTAGAGATGAGGAAAGATGGGTGGAGAGTACTGAAAGCAGAACCAATAGATAATTGGATAAGGTATATCAGGAACTGATCATATTACATAAGAGAATATCATTTAATTGGATTGAGGTAATGACTGCTAAAATGTGGTTTAAGGTGGGAATAAATGTCAGGTGGTGCTGCACTTATAATTTCTTTTTTTTTTTTTCATTTTTTTTTGCCTTTGTTCTGCATGTTCCTTTCTATGAACAGATGATCATGGTGATGGACTTTCATGAGAAAATCTGAGAAGGAATGATATGTTATCCAGGTCCACTGGCAGTGTGGAGAAAACGTTGAAGGAAAAAGCCTTTCAGATGTAGCTGGATAAGTAGCACCATGGACTGGGACAAAACAGTCTTTCAGCTGCATGTTTTTGGATGGATGAGAAGAGGAGCGACCAAGTCACTGGACAGGAGTTTGGTAGTTTTCTAAACTGAACAGTTCACACTATTATATTACAGTGAAGAGTGAAAAATAACATGGATTTTGATGAACTGATGACACTGACTGGTATGCCAGTAAAAAGGGGGTCTATATTTAGAACACCAAACATTCAAAATTTCAAGTGTTCTAATATCGACCATTTTCAGTGAACGCTGAAAATATCGAAGAAACAGAAAACCAAATTTTTTCCTAGGGAAAGAATTTGGTTGTCCATTTCTGTTGCTTTGGTATTTTAAGCGCTGTGGTGGAAAGATACGGGTCAGGTTCAGGTAAGTGTGCGATTGTGTGCACGTGAGGGTTAGGGCGGATTAGGTGAGTTAGGGCTAGGGTGCAGGTCAGGTAAGTGTGTGATTGTGTGGACATGAGGTTTAGGGCAAGGTAGGCGAGTTAGGGTTAGGGCGCGGGTGAGGTACTGTGCAATAGTGACGGACTTTAGGGTTAGGGTTTGGGTTAAGGTAAGTGGATAGTTAGTGGTGTATGTATAGTTTAGTGTAGGGTTAGTTGTAAGAGTTTAGGTGTATGTGTGTGGATTGCTGTTTGTTTGGTGTGCTTGTGTTGTGTGTATGTGTTTTGGAACAGCAAATTATTTCCCTAAAAATAAAATTGCTGTTCTGAATGTTCGATGTTTTAAATTTTCGATTCATAGGGTTCGATATTAGAGCACTCGAAATTTTAAATGTTCGGTGTTCTAATATAAACCTGTAAAAAGGAATGTGAATTATATATTTTTCACTGATATGAGGTAAATATAATTTTGCATGACATACAGATGAAAAAAATGCGGGTTTTTGTTTGGTTTTGGTCCCACTCACCCCCGTTTTTAATGGTCTGGCCCCCAGTGCCCCAAGTCCATGCCAGGCCTACCAGCCAGCCTCTTACCTCCCCAGACTTGCACCAGCATTGTTGGGGCCAATTGTGTATGCTAAGTGTGTCCTGGGGGCTTGTTTTGTCTGTGTTTCTGTAGGTGGGGGTGTTTGTTTATACTGTACCTACTTCCCTTTCTCAGCCTCCACAGACTCACTGATTGCATTAGAAGGCAACGTCCCACTTTGGATTGCATCTTTCCTTAGGGACTTTATTAACAAGTACTGTCCCATGTAGAACAGGCACAACTATCCCTTCCCTGCCACTCCGTTGTTTGCCTAAGCAACTAATAAACCCTGGATTGGCTGGGCCATTGTCAGGGCTTTATCTATCTATGCCATTAGAGTGGCTATAAATAAGTAAAATGTTATTAGAATGCAATGTATGTACAGTTTTGGAAACAAGGATGTATAATTGGTTATAATGGTTGTAACATATTTTTGCATCTCTAAATATGTGTATGTTTTTTAGCATATCCTTGTAGCTGTAAATATATCTTGTTTAGTTCTTATGTGATCCTATTCACTTGGGCTGTGTCTACAAATTGTCCATTGAGATCAGTGCACTACCCTTGTAAACAAATATAAATAAATAAATAAATAAATAATGGTCTATATGTACTTTTAAGTAGTAGACAGTCATTTTTTAATAGATGATGTGGATCTTATTATTTTGAGGGCAATATTTCACTGAAACATATGTGCAATGTGATGTGTATTTATGAGTAGTCTTTTTTATTATGAAGAAAGTGCATAAGAACCTATAATTGTTTTATTAAGGATAATTTTGGGAGAAAGTTGTTTTTGATGATAAGTTGTTTTTATGTGATATCTAATTGTATCTTTAGGAAGTGAATATGGCACAAGGACCATAGGCAATGAATAAGAATACTACAACAATGTAGATTATGGCACATGCAACACTGGACGTTGGTGGGCAGGTAAAGTGAGTCATAGAAGGAGTTAGGTAGTAACATAGGGATTAGTAAAACAATGGGTGGGGTAATAGAGAAAGCCGTTCCATGGAGGGTGGACAAGCATGACTTGAGTACCATCCTGCCTGTGGTGGAAAGAACTGGTTGAAAGGGCCATATGGACCTTGACACAGTGAAGTGATAAGGAGATATAAGTAAAGCAGGGGAGTATTAGGAGAGGGGCAAGAAATCTTAGGGGACTGATAATTCGATTAAAAAAGAAAGGGGTTTAGTAAAATTGTTAGGGAAGATGATAAATATAATATTTATGCAAGAGACATAGCTAAGAGAGTGAGAGACACATAAACTGGAAAAGAAGTATTATGCATGAATGGGAAGTAATTGTGTGAAGGAGAAAGACAAGAATGGACATTTGGGGGTGGAATAAAGAGGAATGGAGAGAATATGGAGTACGCAAGAATGGAGTAGGTAGGTGAGTAGCCAGTAGATGGATCATGAAGGGGAGGTTGTAGTGTTATGGTCTTCATAACAACCAAATGCAGATCAGTTACCAGGATTTAAAAGTGGGTGGACCAGGTTGAGAAGCTGCACTGGGAGTATAGTAGTACTTGGGGAGGGGATATTGTAATGTAGTGCTCAACCCTGACAAGGACAGATTATATGGAGTAGATGAGCTTCACAGAGGCAGTAAGAAAGAATTAATGAAGAGAATACAAATTAATAAAAGGACTAGTAAATACATGTCAGGAACTGAAACCAGCTGAGGTGAGGTTTATTTTTTCAAGATGTGAAAGGAGACAGAATAGTACACTAGATAGGTTGTTTGTGGGCAAAGAAATCTAGTGGGAGATAATTGATGTGTGGTGTGTACAGAGGGGTATACTGGATCACACTGTGTACAGAGGGGTATACTGGATAATGTTGTGTACACAGGGGTATACTGGATCACACTGTGTGTAGAGGGGTATACTGAATCACACTGTATACAGAGGGGTGTATTGGATCACACTGTGTACAATGGGGCATATTGAATCACACTGTGTACAGAGGGTATACTGGATCACACTGTGTACAGAGGATTATACTGGATCACACTGTGTACAGAAGGGTATACTGGATCACACCATGGTTAGGATGGATTGACAGGAAAGAAAATATTGTTTGAAAGGGAAGAAATTGAATCTGGGGTTCTAGAAGAGTAGAAAGGTTAGATGTAGTATGCAGGGGATGGTTGTGGATGTAATAAAGGAAAATGTAAATGAAAAGGGGGTTTGAGCACAGAGAATGGGATGGAATTAAAACAGCATGGAAAGGTGGAATTATGGAGATAGAGGGTGAGAGTGCATAGGCAGAGAGGATGTAGGGTTAGAGAGTTGAAGCAGCAGTTGAGGCAACATCAGGTAACATGAGGAGTGAGTGATGTGAAGTACTGGAAAGATGCTGGGAATCAAAAGGAGTTACAGCAAGAATTCAAGGAAAGTATAACGAAGGCAGAGATGGTTAGGAGGGGAAGGACTGGTCAATGACGGGAAGAGATGTGACAATTTGAATATGGAAAATTAAGGATTAAAAGAAATAGTGTAGTTTGGTTGGGTTAAGGATGGACATGTGGATATTGAAAATCAATAAAGGGATTAAAAATAGGTTCATAGGTTCATAGGTTCATACTAGGCTATCTGCCCTAGGGCATTTATAAGCCTATCCAGAATGTGTTTGGCTTTCGCCACCCATTTTAAATTTATTTTGCTATGCCCTTTTTCGAGGTTAGTATACTGTGCCTCTGTCTAACAGTGACACAGAAGTGATACCCGGGGTAAACCTACGATCTCCCATCCACTCATCAAGACTCCTCTTGAAGAGAATCAATGAGGGACTCTGCCTAACCTGGACTGGGATTTTATTCCAGAGTGAAGGGAGCCTCTGGGTTATAAATCTGTCCCTCCAACATGTCCTATTTATTTCAGTGCTGAGGTTCAAGTCTCTCGAGCGTGTAGCTCGATGGGATTTGGATTTTTTGAGGTGCAGCATGTCCCTTAATTCCGGGTTGAACATGGCCTTATACGTCAGGCACAGGTCACCTCTGAGCAGGCGGTATGCTACTGAGTAGAGCTGGAGTTTCTTTAACCGGGCAGCATATGGCATCTGTTTGAGCCCTTTGATCCTCTTGGTGAGGTACTTTTGGGGTCTTTCCAGTTGCTGCAGGTGTTTGGTAAGGTACATCCCAAAAGGGGCATTATACTCGATTATTGGCCTGATGAGGGATGAGTAAAGAGGCACGATGACCTCCCCTAATCTAGATGTGAATCCCTTCATGATTAGGTGGGCTATATAAAATGTTTTTCTAACCACTTTGGCCACGTGGTTGTCAAATGAGAGATTGCTATCAACTTGGGTCCCCAGGTCCCTAATTACTTCTTCTGTACTTAATGGATTACCACCTATGTGGTAATTTGTGGGCACTTTGTTCTTGCCAAAGGGGATGATGTCTTAAGAAACCTTATGAGGATCTTTATAAGCAAATTGTGTGCTTAGAGGAGGCATTTGTAGGATGTCAGAGTGAGATTTTCAATGTAGTGGTGAAAGACTGAGGGAGGAAATAAATAAATAGGATGATGGGGAAGAACAATGTTGTAAAGATAATTAGGCACTTAAGGGGTGTGAGCCCAGATTAAAGGATATGAGTCCCTACTGAGTTTTGTAAAAGAGTAGGATTTCAAGTTATTGATATTTTAGTGAGAATTTATAATGACATTGTGGACAAGAGACAGAGCTGTCAAGGATAATGGGGAAGTTTAAGTGCTATTTATAAACAAAATGGAGACACTGAAATTGTTAAGAAGTATAAACCCATATCTCAAATATATAAAAAATATTTGTAGAATGTTAACAGCTAAATTAGAGCAGGTATTCACATAACTAAGCGGAAAAGAACAGATTTTTTTTGGCAGGGGGATGTCAACTGATCAAAGAAAGGAGAATGGTGATTAGCTTTGGTTATTGGGCTCAAAAAAAGGGTCACCACAAAGCTAGAATAGTATGAAAGCTTTCAGTTGTGTGCCAAGGGAATTTATGATAAAGATGCTGTGAATGGTAATAGGGGATTGAAGGTGGTAACAGGGGGTGAAAGCATTGTACAAAGTCCCTTGGATGAGATCACTTATTAATGCAGGCCTATCACAGAGGGTATAGATGGAGAGGGCAGTACACCAGGGGTGAACCATATCACATGGTTTATGTTTTTGTTACTGACAGAGTGATTGGTTCAGAATTGAGAGTATTATATGAAGGGTATGGAGCCCAGGGTTAGAAGAATGCTGTATTTCTTTTTTGTGGATGACTGTATGTGCCCCTCTTATAAGATGTGAAAAGAAAATTACTGGACATTTTAAGATTGTTTGAAGAGTTTGGGGGGAATCAGGGTTAAAATTTCATCCCCACAAATCAGTGGCTATGATGGAGAGGGAGTGAAGAAGTGTTGGGGTTACCAAATGTGGAGAGGAGTAAACTGCATTTAGGCCTCCAGATATTTATCAATGAGGGTGAGATTATAGAGAAAAAATCAAAAAATGAATGAGAATAAGATAGGGAGTATGTTAGACAAAAAGTGCAGAAGGTTAAATACCGTAGGGGCTGTACTGAAGTGGCGATATCATTCAGTTTGCCACTTGTAATTTATTTAGTGAGGCAAATACACGTTAAACCCATGAAAAGTGCTAGAAGAGATATAGAAGGCGTGTGGAAAGTTTATTTGGAAATGACAAAGAGGTAGAATTGCAAAGGAGAGACTGAGAATGAATAAGTGTTATGAGGCGGACTACCCCAGATATCATAAATATATTACAGGAATAAATTTAGTACAGGAAATCAGAGGGGAAGTGGAGAATGACTTAAATTGCATACTATGGGAAGAAGCAATGTAAGAATATATGAAAATTTGAAAAGCATATGGTAGGGTAGGATTGTTCAGAAGTGGATGGGTATTATTTTAAATTATATTTATTTTCTAATACAGCAACATTTGTTAGTGTGGGTTTTAGATATGTAGTTTTGAACAATTTTTCCACTAAGCAAAGAAACAAAATGCCAATAATTTTATATATATATATATATATATATATATATATGTATATATATATATATATATATATATATATATATACATATATACACACATATATATATATATATATATATATATATATATATATGGATCTACCTGAGTTGGTCGACAGGCCATATGATCGACACTCATTCGGTCGACAGTTAATTTGGTCGACAAGCATATTTGCCCCCCTCCCCAATGTTGTGCGACCCTGGAGTTGATATATATAGTTGGGGGTGCACAGCCCCCATTGGGGGTGTGGGGTGAAGCCCCCACATAACATGCTTGTCGACCAAATGAACTGTTGACCAAATAGTGTCGATCATATAACCTGTCATCATGTGAAGTAGACCCATATATATATATATATATATATATATATATATATATATATATATATATATATATGTATGTATGCATGTACATATATATATATGTGTGTATACACACACACACACACACACACACACACACACACACACATATATATATATATATATATATATATATATATATATATATATATATATATATATATATATATATATATATATATATATATATAAAACATTTCAACCATAAAAGGCCACTCAAACTGCTGTCATTATAATCCACTAAAATCTGCACTTAATAATTATAGCCACTTTATTGATCCATATACAACATATGTCTCTTTGTGATAAAAATGGTCACAGTAAAGTATTCCAATTTGTTTGCACAAATGCACCCTATCCTTTAAAGGCAGACTAATAACCTTATAACTTTATCAGCTCAGCAGGGTCAGTCATTTTTATCCGCAGATATCCACCAAGCCCAAGATTTATAGTTACATTGTTGACCATGATCTTTTCAGTTGTCTGTGTAAAAAAAAATAATAGCCATAGTAATGACTAAAGTCACATTTCAAATTTGTTTCAACAAACACTCAGCAACTAAAGTATTCCACATTGAATGATACACACATGTACAGTAGTCCTGCAAAGCTAAATTAAAGAAAGTTTAAAAATGGACAGATTAAAAATGTATAAGGCACTTTCATCCACAGACAGCCCCTCACACTCACTAGTGCTTATAAGAATCTTGTTGAATTTGTACACCACTTATCGTTATGAATAAATAAATTACATGTACCTTACTAGTATCATGCCATAAGATCCATCCATAAGTAGCACAGCCTAAAAAGAAGAGTATTTATGAGAGCATAAGAAATATCAACCACCTGATTACACATTCTATGTCAATATGCACACTTTCTTCAGAAGTAAACATCATCTGAATAATTCTACATTAAAGAGAACTTTTACTAATGCAGAGGTTGATGGTGGCAAACATACTTGCATGTCCGTGCTTCATCTGCAAATGCAGTGCTTGCTACCCTTGACGAATAAATTGCCTACAATGCATTAAAAATGGTTTGCTGGGGATACTGTGACAACGTTTTCTGACCCAGAGCTATGCAATAGAGAATGGCTGGCAAGCAACAGCAGTTTTATAGTTAGTAAATATGCAGTCCTGGTGACCATTAAGGAGCCTAGCACAAAGTTTCAATTGCTTCAAAGTACTGTCTGTTTTCTTAAGGTGATGTTATAGTCAAAAATAGAAAAAATTCTGCTGAAGAATGAATAGTCCAGTTGAAAAATGGGTAGCCTGCAGGCTGGCAGCCACATGGAGAAAAATAAACTAGGAAAATATATGTAATTGTCTTAAGAAATAGAACACATTTTAGGTCTCGCAATGGGATAGCTGGGAATACGTAAAATAAATGTGGTTCTCATGTCCATTTATTCATTGTCTGTGCTTAATTTGCTATCTTAGTCTGCACTGTGCTATAATGGTCATTTTGTATTATAGAATATAGCAAGGAGCAAACATAAACATTAGAAACTCTGCTTCTTCATAAAAGATTAGGGGCTTAAAGTCCCCCCAAATATGTTGGTGCTACTTTAATATGTCACTTACACAAAGGGACACTTTTAGACGGCATGTCAAAAGAAGCTTCAAAAAATAGGAGAATTAAGCACTGTTAAGAAAATGAGCTGGAATTATATAAAACGGTGACAAAAAGGAACTCCAACAGACTTTAGTAAATCCCATCTGGAATGACACTCCAGAGTTAAGATTAATGTGCAAAAGGGAGTTCACTTTGTAATCATATCAAATTATATATTTGAGCACAGACAGCACTTTACTAATCTCAACAAGTAAAATTGCAAAATATACATTTTGAAATAAATGGTTCAGGTGAAGGGACCAGCTTTTTTTTAAAGATCATTAAGAAAAACTATGATTGATTGATTAATTGATAATATTAATAACTTGGTAAGTAAGATGATCTATGACTTTTCGGGTCTATATTAAGTCAGCAAAATGGCATTACAGCAAACGCCATTTCGCCGACACATAAACAACAAAATCCCACAACAGCGATACCCCAGGTCACCGATTTCTTTCCCAGGGAAAAAAATCGATAGACGAACAAAACACAACACATGACTTAAAACATTGCATAGTGGGGGGCTTCACCCCCCACACCCCTCCTAACTAAAGATAACAACAGTGAGATAAAGGGCAATCTCACAACAGTGAAAGCTCAGGCCAACCAATTTTGTTCCCTGGGAAAATAAATCACTGACCTAAGCTTTCGCTGTTGTAAGATTTCATTTTATATGTGCCAGCAAAATGAAATTCGCTGTAATGCCATTTCACTGACTTAATATAGACCCAACTTTTCAGCCATGGACTAAGCCATAATGGGAAAGTAATGGGAACAAATGGAGAGATGATAAGTCAGCAAGCAAAGGATAATAGTATTACTGGAATTGAATTCTTCCTCGTCTTGGTGAGTGCCTTCACAAGGTGGACCCAGTTTTTTACAAAATCTCACCAAGACAACACTGATATATAGACTGTATTTTATATAGTATATATCATGGACAGAAAAAGGTTACAAAAATAAAAAAGATAGTTACGTGCACAAGACCCAGGATAAAAAAGTGCCTAATCCTAGTAAGTGCACTGGTGCAAGACTGGAAAAATGACAGTATAGAATCCCCAAGACACGAAAACATTCCTACAATGAGGCTAGGCCAGGCCCAGGGGTGGATGGCCCCCTGTTATAGAAGGAAGTAGCAGTCCACAAAAATCACAAAAACTGATAGGCCAAAAAGAGCCATAAAGACAATGGAGTGGACTATTGAGGATAAGAAGAAATTATGTATTGTTACTATAATGCAAAAAGCCCATAATTTCCAGACAGAAGATATACAAAAAGATTAAGAGAGAAATTGGAGGAAAAAAATAATTCCACAAGAAAAACTGTCAGAAGTTTCGAATAAAAATTTGTGTTTGTTAATACAACACATTTATGAAAAACATTATATAGACCAAGAAACATTGTGCTGTTTGGAAAAAGAAGTGATTGAGAAAGTGTGAAAATATAAAGAACAAAATGTAGAGACTTTTGAAAAGTATAAAAAAGAAATATGGATAAGGAGACAGTTAAATTAATCGACACAAAAAAAGGCAATCTCAAAGATATTTGAAGAGAAATAGAGACAAAGGCATCCAGATATGAAAAATTTCACATTAAAAAAATAAGATCACAAAGAGGGAATGTAAAACAGAAGATTTGTAAAGCAGAAGTTAAAAAAGTAGAAGATGAAGTTATGGAATACTTGTGATGTGAAGGATTTAGTGCAGAAAGTCTAACACAGGTTACAGCACAGCATGACGGAACAATGATTCCCAAAAGTAAGGAAAAACAGGATGAGCAGGAGACATCTGAAGAAGGAATATAGACATGGGAAAGAAAAAGAGAATTAATATGGTGCAAGATTTATGCAAAGGAGAAAGCAAATCCGAGTCAATACAAAAAGAGTAGCACCAACAATATTTGAAGAGAAATACAGGCAAAGCATCTGGATTTGGAAAATTTTACAATACAAAAATAAGAAAACAAAGAGGAAAAGTAGAAAAGAGGATTAGTAATGGAGATATTAAAGAAATAGTAACTGAGGTTATGGATTACTTGCAAAGTCAAGGATTTAGTGTAGACAATCTAATTCAGATAACATCTCAGCAGAACAACGGATCCTCAAATTAAGGAGAACTGAGTAGAATGGGAAACATCTGGTCAGTTGCCATATGAAGATACTTTTGAGTTTTCTACAGGAACCCATTATGGATGTTTAGTTGGAGTTGCACAGCAAGGGAAGGAGCAGGAAACTGTGGCAAATCTGATACAGTCAAGGTTGTGGAGTAAAAGGTCAGTGAGTTTCCATATGAAAGAGCAACAGATGATACAGGATAAAATTGAAGAGAATGGGTTCTGGCAATTTCTATTGAATGCACACAGGAAATGGAGGGCAAAGAATGTGCCCTCAGTTTAGAAGAAAATGATCTAAGAGAAGAGTTGCTTGATTTAATAGAAATGGACAGACATATTAATATCAGTGAAAGAACTAGACTACAGAAAGGCAATAAAACCCCAAAGTTAGAAGTTTGATAAAAAAAACAAAGTATTTAGTACTGCCCACAAAGATTTGTGTGATATAACAGAAGTAAATAGGATATACGATTGTGCAGCTAAATTAATAACAGATAAAATATTACCACAAACACACAGAGTAGTAAAGGAAAGGAAGGGGAGAAATTAAATGTCATCATGGAAGTATCAACTATAAAGCAATTAAGACAAGAAGTGTCACTGTTCTAGTATAGAAGAGAGAAAAAATAAACAAAAATTCTTAGGAAAGATTGACATGATAAAATCAGTGCACAGTATGAGAATGTATCAGGATCTATTGTGCACTATCACAAATAATAAACTACAAATATCAGCACAGGCAGAAAAACTTGGAGGATATGCAGACAAATATAAAGGAAAAGTACAAAATAGGCAATTTATTGATGACCCAAAATGTTTTATAGAGGATGGGGAAACAAGGCAAAAGGAATTGAAACACCACCAGAAAAGAAGAAATGGATACATTTTGGAGAAATATCTATGAAGACCCTGTGGAACACAACAAAGATGCTAAATGGATAGAAGAAATAAAAGAAAGAATAAGAAGTTCAAATGTACAGGATAAGAAATTGGATGAAGCAATGGCCAGAGAGATTGAAACAAAGTTAAGAAAAGCTCTTAATTGGAGAACCCCAGACCCAGATGCAGTATCTAACTTCTAGCTAAACATATTAACATCTTTACATGAAGATTTAACCATGAGTAAGAACTATTTATATGCACACCCCAAACAGACACCAACCTGGTTAATAATAGGAAAAACAATACTCCTACTTAAGAGTGAACCTGCAAGCTATCCTAAAATCTATAGACCAATAACTTGCCTTCCAATGACATATAAACTATAACTGATGCTGATGGAGTTTATAGTCATTTAGAAGAAAACTCAATCATGGCAATAGAACAGAAGGGTAATAAAAGAAAGTCATATGGAACAAAGGATTATTTGTTGTCAAATAAAGTCATAATGGAGAACTGTAAAAAAAGGAAGAATCTAAGTATGGCATGGATAGCTTATAAAAAACATTTGACAGTGTCCCACATTCATGGATAAAGAGTGTTTAAAAATGTATAAGATACTCCCTACACTGATTGATTACATTACAGCAACCATTAAACAGTGGTAAACCACATTGCAGCTAAGCCATGATAAAGATAAATTATTATTCCAGGGATAAAAATTTAAAGGGGGATATTCCAAGGTGACTCTCTGTCACCACTGTTCTTTTACCTTGCCCTTAACCCATTAAGTTGTCTACTTAACAGGTTTAGGTCATGGCCACAATTGGGGTCCCAGAAAACAACAATGAGTAAAGACTTCTCATCTTCTTTTGTAGATGGTTTAATACTGTATAGTTCATCAGATGAGCAACTGAAAACACAACTGCAAGTGCTCAAAACTTTTTCAGATGATATAAGAATGTTATTTGTTCTTGATAAATGTGCAAAAGCAGCCTTCAAAGCAGGAAAACTACAGCACAAAGAAAATATCAGTTTGCTACAAGAATGTGATATAAAAGAACTTGAGCAAAAAGGAGTTTATAAATATTTGGGAATTGATGAAGGATCAACAATGAAACATGAACAAATGTGAATAAAACTTAGTAAAGAATATTTTAGAAGACTTAATACTGAAAACAGCGTTGACATCTAGGAAGAAAGTCCAAGCTATAAACCAATTTGCTTTTTCTCCTCTAACTTAAAGCTTTGGAGTGATTGACTGTCCCCAGAAGGGTTTGGATAGGTTGGATAGGAAAACAAGAAGGATGCTTCATGCTTATCAAATGATCTATAAAAATCATTGTATACCAAGACTATATATACTCCATTCTGAAGGAGGTATAGGCCTCCTCAAAATTGACTACATGCACAGATCTGCAATCATAGGACTGAATACATATCTGCTGACCTCACAAGACTCACATGTAGTGAACGTTTGAAAACATGAGAAGAATATGTCTAAAATGACTTCTCTGCTTAGTTTAGCAGAAGCATATAAGCATCAAGAAGTAACAGAAATAAAATCAGAAGTAGATAATAATCAGGCAGCAGAATGCACCATAAAAACAAAAGAAAGAAAGAATATAAGGTGAAGGATCAGATGGGATGCAAGAAATGTGGAAAATGCATAAATATAGTTGCAAGTATAGAAAACTCTTGGAGCAACCTCATGTTGATCAGGATCAAATGCAGGAATGGTTGAGAGGTGAATTTAAACCCAAAAGAAGGTTAATATTGGTGGCCCAAAATACTGGACTACTTACACGTTGGTTTACAAAATCCATTGAAAATGTGATAGAAATAGACAAATGTAGGTTTTTTAAAACATAACTGGAAACAGTCACACATCTTGTTGCGGGTTGTGATATACTGAGCTGCCAATACTAACCTTTCATCTTTTCATTTTAATGTACCTCTTCTTAACAATTCCTGCATCAGATCTTGATTGACATGTGATTGTTCCCAGGGGTTTCTGTACGTGCAACTATATTGATGCATTTTCCATATTTCTTGTCTCCCCAACTGATCCTTCATCTTATTTTCTTCCTTTTGTTTTTTTTTTTTTAGATTCAATTACTGCCTGAAGTTTGTCTACTTCTGTTTTTATTTCCATTTCTGCTTGATACCAATTTACTTCAGTTATACTAAGTAGGGAGGTCATCTTAGACTTGCTCTCCTCATGTTTTAAAACTTTTACTAGGTTTGGATCTGATGAGGTCAGCAAATATGCATGCAGTCCTGTGATTGCAGATCTATACATGTAATCAGTTTTAAGGAGGCTCACACTTCTTTAAGAACAATGGATATACAGTCTTGACATATACACTTATTTTTATATATCATTTGATAAGCATGAAGCATTTTTCTTGTTTTCCTTTCCAACTGATCTAATACCTTTTTTGGGCCAATCAGTCACCCCAAAACTGTAAGTTTTAACAGGAAGATCAAATTGGTTTCTAGCTTGGGCTTTATTCCTAGATGTCAGGGCTGTTTCAGTATTAATTTTAGTCTTCTAAAATATTCCTTATTGAATTTTGTTCACATTTGATCATATTTAAATGGAGATCCTGCATCAATTTCCAAATATTTATACAATTCCTCCTGCTCATGTTCCTTTATATAACAGTCCTGTCCCAGACTGATATTTTCTTGGTGCAGCAGCTCTCCTGTTTAAATGTTGCTTTTGTACATTTATCAAGACCAAATGACATTCTTATATAATCTGAGCATGTTTTAACCAGTTGCAGTTGTACTTTCGTTACTTCATCTGATGAGCTATACAGTTTTAAATCATTCACACAAAGATGAGACATCTTTATACTCTGTTGTTTCTGGGAGCCAAATTGTAAGCATGGCCTAATCTATTAAGTACACAGGTTAATAAGTTAAGGTCAAGACAAAAGGCCTTCTTTAGCTATGTTAGAAACCTAGGAGGAAACTCCCAGATATGCTCAGAACTAGTTCAAAATGATGTGAAGATTACTGATCCTACAGACATTGCCAACATACTGGCTGACAGGTTCAGTGCAAACTTCTCCCCCTCCACCAAAAGGAGAGATATCTATACCAAACGATTGCAGCCCCCCAAACATCTCCAGCGCCCAAGTGAGAACTGCTCTCTCCAAAGCAAAAAACACAGCATCCATGGGACCTGATGGTGTCCCCGGCTGTGTGCTCCACGAACTCAATGAGGAATTAAACCCACAGCTAGGACAGCTGTTTAATCAAAGTCTTACCTCTGGATACGTACCCAAGGAGTGGCGCACTGCAACTGTGGTCCCACTTCACAAAGGCGGTGCCTCCACCGACCCTGGAAATTACCGGCCCATTAGCTTGACAAGCCTTATCTGCAAAGCCATGGAGAGGATCATAATGAACCTCATAAATAAAGACATAGGGAATTTGCAGACTTTGGATCCAACCCAGTTTGGCTTTGTCAAAGGCAGATCATGCCTTTTAAACTTGGTTGACTTCTTCGAAACAGTCACCAAAGCCATTGACGAGGGAAAGGCAGTCCATACAGCCTACCTCGATCTGGCTAAGGCCTTCGATACAATACCCCACTCAGGTATCATTGAAAAACTCATCAGCTTAAATGTTAACCCATACATCACAAGATGGGTTGCAAACTGGCTGAGTGACAGAACCCACAAGGTCAGAGTTGCTGGCTCCATGTCAGACTCAAAACCTGTCACAAGTGGTGTCCCACAGGGCTCAGTCCTGGGCCCACTCTTGTTTGGCATCTACTTTTCCGAAGTACAAGCAAACACAGGAGGGTTATGGCTGACAAAGTTTGCAGATGACTGCAAACTGGGCGCCATAGTAGAAAACACATCTGACACAGATATCCTTCAGAAGGGTCTCACAGAAACGGATAACTGGTGCCAGAGCCACGGCCTGAAGTTAAATGCCAAAATATGCATTGTCATACCCTTTGGGAAAAACAAGGTTACCCCTAGCTACCAAATAGGTGGCAATCCACTGAGCACAGAAGAAGTTATCAGGGACCTGGGGACCCAGGTTGATAGTAGTCTGTCATTCGACACCCATGTAGCTAAAGTAGTTAGGAAGACCTTCTACATTGCCCACCTTATCATGAAGGGATTCTCATCTAGATCAAGGGAGGTCATAGTCTCCCTTTACTCATCACTCATCAGACCAATGATTGAGTACAATGCCCCATTCGGGATGTATCTGACCCGACACTTGCAGCAGCTGGAGAGGCCACAAAAGTTCCTCACCAAAAGGATAAAGGGTCTCAAAATCTGTCCTATGCTGCCCGACTGAAAGAACTCCAGCTCTATTCAGTCGCTACCGCTGCTCAGAGGTGACCTTAGCCAAACATACAAGGCCATGTCAAACCCAGATTAGATGAATCTGCTTCACCTCAAAAATCTAGATCCATCAGAGCCACAAGGGCGGAGACTTAAACCTTGACACGGCTATTAATAGGACGTGCTGGAGGGATAGATTCATCACCCAAAGACTCCTATGCTGTGGAACAAAATCCCGGTACATGTGAGGCAGAGCACCTCGCTGGCCTTGTTCAAGAGAAATCTTGACCAATGGATGGGAGATCGCAGATATACCCCAGGGATTACCTCAGTGTCACTGCTCGACAGAGGCACAGCAAAATAATGGGTATAGTTCCCCATACTAAAGGGGTGGCGTAAGCCACAAAACGATGGGCTAGGCTTGTAAATGCCCTCGGGCAGATAGCCTAGTATGAACCTATGAACCTATAAGTGACAGAGACTCACTATGGAATATCCCACTTTCAATTTTTGTCCCTGGGATAGTAATTTGTCCTTCATTATAACTGAACTGCAAAGTGGTTTACCACAGTTTTATAGTCACTGTAATATAACTGATCAAAATAGAGTATCTCTTATTCATCTGAAAGCACTGCTATAGTCATGAATATGGGATTCTGTTGAAGGCTTTTTTTGTAATCTATCAAAACCATACTTAGATTCTTCCTCTTTTTACAATTCTCCTTTATAATTTTATTTAACAACAAATTATTTTTGTCCCATATGACTTTCTCTGTTAACATTTTGTTCTACTGCTATGACTGAGTTTTCTTCTAAATGACTACAAATTCTATCAGCATTATTTCCAGTTTATAGTTTATAGATCATCTGAAGGAAAGTTACTGGTCTATAGTTTTTAGGATAGCTTGCATGTTCACTCTTAAGGAGGAAAATAGTCTTTCCTATTGTTTATCAAGTTGGTGTCTGTTTGGGATGTGTATATAGGTAGTTCTTACTCAGGGTTAAATCTTTATGTAAAGTTGTTAATACTTTTAGCTAGAAGTTAAGTAGTGCATCTGGTTTGGGGGTTTCTATTGAGGAGCTTTTCTTTTTTTTTTCAATTTATCTTACTCATTTCATTTCATAGCCTGTACATGTGAACTTTTTATTGTTTCTTTTACTTTTTGTATCCATTCAACATATTTGTTATGTTCCACAGGGTCTTCATAGATATTTCTCCAAAATGAGTCTATTTCTTCTTTTTTGGTGGTGCTTCTATTCCTTTTGCTTCATTTTCCAGTTCTTAATAAAACTTATTTGGGTTGTTAAATAATTGCTTATTTTGTATTTTTCCTTTATATTTATCTGCATATTTTCTACGTTTTTCTGTCTGTACTGATATCTTTAGTTTATTTGCAATACTGTAAGACAGATACTGGTCTGTTCTGATACTGTGCATTGCTTTTATCATGTCTATCTATCTTTCTAAGTAGTTTTGTTGAATGGTTTCCTCTTCTATGCTCTTCTAACATTGATACTTCTTGTCTTAATTGCTTTATAGTTTTCTCTATTTGATGGATTTCTTCCCTTCCTTCCCCTTATTGTTCTCTGTTTTAGTGGTAAGACCTTACCTGCTATTACTTTAAATGTATAATAATATATACTATTTACTTCTTTTATATCACATGAATTTCTGTTAATATTCTTGATTATTGGGTTCATTTGTTTTATCAGACTTCTAACATATTTTGTATTACTGACTTTCTGTAATCTATTTCTTTAATTGATCTTAATATGTCTATCCATCTCCATTACCATAGGATCAAAGGATCATAGGAGATTACTAGGATATTGACCCAAAAGTCATTTCAAGCTTAGCTGTTTCATCCCAATGTAATACCATAGAAATGCTAGTCAATACTAAAACTTGCATTTAGTAATGACTGCCTATGTCCTGGAGGGTTGTGGGTGCAATCCCTGGTAAGAATTTATGTTGCCAGATCCACTCATCCAGGTTCCTCTTGAACAGTGCCATAGAAGTGTTCTGTTTCACATGAACTATTTCAAAGACACAGCAGTCACTGTGAAACAAATATGTTCCTCCAGCTTGTCCTATTTAAGTCACAGGATAAATTTAGATCCCTGGAATGGGTAGCACTAGTTTTGTTTGATTTATAGATGTGCAGTATGTTCATTAAGTTTGGGTCTGAGATTGCTCTGTAATTCAGGCATAAGTCTTCCCTAAGAAGACTATACGATAGCAAAAAATTTGATATTAACACCTGAGCAGTATTTTTGGCTACTAAAGCTTTTGGTTTTAAGAACCCTAGGGCAATGGACACAATGTCTGCAAGGGAAACAACCGATTAAGGGACCCTCTGAAAGTGTGACTTGAGTATACTGTTAGTCTTTCTCATGATGTTTATAATGATTGAAGTGTGCTGCCAAATTTTTTCCTTTCCTAAATAAAAATTGACATTTGTTTCCCAAAATCTAATTTGGTCTATTGTCAGCCAACAGTATATTCCAGTGGTGTTGGATACTGTCCATCAATACCCCTGTGTACCGACAATAAGTAGTTACAAACCTTAAGGGGAATTCCTCGCCTTTATGTTTTTCTTTATATTGAAGGAGGTCCTCCCTTTCCATGTTTTCCACACAATTTCTAACTTGTAGAACTTGACCCATTTTATACCCCCTGTCCCTGAATCTTGATACCAGGTCATCTCTGAAATGCCCATACATGCTCTCTTCAGAACAAATATGTTTCATCCTCATAAATTGGGTATGTTCTTGCGGATGTGGGGACGATAAAAGCTAGTGGCATGGAGAAGAGAATTATGTTCTGGGAATATGCAGTGGACTTCAGTGGTCAAGGTATGATCTGGAGCCCTAATCACTAAGACATCCAAAAAGGTAATCCTGTCTTTGTGATAATTAACCATAAATTCTATGCCCTATTTATTCTCATTTAAATAATAAATGAACTCCAATAGGTATTCAGCATCTGATCTCCAGATCAACCAGCAATCATCCAGGTATCTCTTCCAAATGTCTATCTCTCCCAAAAATAGATTGTGGGAGCAATCATAAATAATCTGTTCCTCAATATATGCCATGAACAAATCGGCATAAATTGGGACAAATGATGCTCCCATGGCTGTACCCTGTATCTGCAGGACATGTGTCCTGATAAAAAAGACATTCTTAGTGAGCACATGTTCCATGAGGCCAATAAGGAATGTATTGAACCCGGGCAGGTAAAGTTCTGTTTTGTATTACCAGTATTCCAAGGCCTCAAGCCCTGCCCAATGTGGAATATCGGTATACAAGGCTGTAACATCCAGTGTACACAATAACCGGTCCGGTTCAAGTTGCATTTCAGAAATGACCTGAACGAATTCAGTGGTATTTCTGATTCTAGCCCTTACACATTTAAGTAATGGTTTAAGATATTTAGTGAGGAAATAGGGACAGAGGTTCAGTGAGAGAATCCTTCCCCGAAACAATGGGTCTACCTGAGGGACTGCGGGGATTTTTGTGTATTTTGGGAAAAAAAATAAATATATTGTTGGCTTGGGTCCGTTAATGTCAAATGTAACTTAGTAGCATTGTTGATAATACCCTCTTCTAAAGCTAAAGACAAAAACTGATCAATCTGTTTTATAAAAAAGGGGGTAGGGTCAATGTTTAAATAAGTATAATATTGGACATCCGAGAGCTGTCTATTAGCTTCCCTGTCATACTTTGTCCAGTCCTGCACCACTAGAGCCCCTCCTTTATCAGCTCATAAAATCACCTCATGATTGTTGGCTAACTTTGTGATGTTGTTCATGTCGATCTTTGAGATATTGTTAGCCTTAGGTCTGTAATCCCTTGAATGAAAATGCAAATATTTGAGAATAGAATTTTGAAACATGAGCACATTATGGTTCATAGAAGGCATAAATGAAGATCTATGATATGTGAATTCATCAGTAGTCTCTGAGGATAACCTGTCCTGAAAAAAAAGTTTTAGATTTAAATTCCTACAAAATGTTACTACATCATTAGCAAATTTTTCTTCAGACACAAAGAATCCAGAAATAAATGATAGACCTTTATTTAAAATGTCCATGTCCAAAGTAGAGAGGGTATAAGAGGAGATATTGGTAACATTAACATTTGTTATTTCCTGAAACATTTGTAACAGAGCCTCCATGTTGTTTACTTCTTCTATGTTTCCTGCCCCCCTCCTCCTAAGTTTAAATCCAAAGGGACATTAGAGTTCCTTCTTTTCCCTGCAAGGGAGCCTGTGACACCTGAAGCCTCAATTCCAGTCCTCAGAAGGATTCCTCCCCTGAGGTCTCTACACTGGATGTAAATGTCTTTTTCAAAATGGACCTAGGGTGTTTCCTTTTTGAAGGGTTCCTCTTAAATTGTGCAAAATGGACATGTTTGTCTTTCCCTATATCAAAGGGGTCCCCCCTATCATAATCTGCCAGGTCTCTGAGAAATTTATTTTTCTTCCTGTCTCTTAAATGGGACTCCAAAGTCATAAGTTCATGACTTAGGTTTTTCAAACTGGACGTGTAAATGGGTTGTCCCTCATATCTTCTAACAGTATCACACAATTGGGAAATGGACTCTATTTCACTATCAATGACTCTATTATGGTGATTAGCCAATATTTCCACAAACTTTAATGAGGCCTGCTGTTGGGCTTCACCCCATGCCTTTAAAAGGATCTCATAAGGATTGCTAACTAGAAGCTGCGTGTGTATACGTAGGCCTCTTGGTATAATCCCTTTGGTGGTGTATGCCCTGAAAAGTTTATAATGCCATACATTATTGATAATACCTGCATTTGCTTAGTAATTTAGCAAAAATATTTTCACAACTGTCTTCCTTAATGGAAGGATCAACAGCACTTCCCACCATATTGGCTGTGCCAAGCCCAAAGGTGGCCAAATTCTCTCGATCAGAGGCTAACCCCCGTAATAAACTGAATGGTTCCATTGATAAGTGTATACAAAATGCCTATACATTGACCAATATAAATAGGCCGAAAAGAAGAAAGTCTGACATCTGAAATCTTGATATTCAAATATGTTCAAAAGTTTAAAAACATCACTCCACCACCGAGGCCATAATAAACCATAGTAAATGGGAATACGACAATGTCAGCCACTATGTAGCATTATAAGAACAATATCAGTCCCTGTAATATATGACTATCAATCTTAAAGTACTGAGTCCATAATAAAAGTCAGTCTGTCAAGATGTAAATTACTTGATTCAAGGCAGTCTCAATAGCGAATGAACAATATCAACACCTGTTAAACCTCCAGTGTTGAGTTCATTAAGTGGAGACCCTTGATATATTAATATAAGTTCTACATCAGATTCAATTTAAGAGACACCAAAAGGCATTATGCAAACTTAGAGATGTGCTTCATTTGATTCAGGCATCAGAAAAACTCCCCTCACATTTATGGTCAAAAAAATATATAACCATATCCTTGATAACACAGCAGGCCAAAAATAGTAGGGAGCCCCACACTGATATATGCACTGATAATAGAAAGTGAAAATATGCCTGCTAAGCACATGTGCAATAGCCCCAATATATGTATGGCTCTGGTTAACTAAACCCTCATGACAAAGGGCCCCTGTAACAAGCACCTTATGAATGCTATCACAACATCATAACATTTCAAAGCCAGCTAGTAATCAAAACCACAATCACTGAATAAGACAGGTGTGATTGTACAAATGTTCCATAGATACATATTAAACGGCCCCCTATCAGACAATCGAAACATTGTTTCCGCGAATATGAAATGATCGACATGTATTGCACGAACTACGTAAATGCTGAATGTCCAAAACAGCGAAATCTGAAATATCGAAGTGTTTTGGTTGGCCTGTCTGCGGTATAGCTCTGTAAGATAAGTGTGCGATAGGTATGAACCTCAGGGTAGGGTGTCGGTTAAGGTAAGTGTATAGATAGGTAATGTATGTAAGATTTAGTGTAGTGTTAGAAGTAGGGTTTTGTTAAATGTATTTATGTGTATTATTTATTTTGTTAGTGTATATATCCGTAGGGGAAGTGTGCAGTAGTTGCGGACCTTAGGGTTAGGGAGGGGTTAAGGATAGTGCATAGATAGTTGTGTATGTGGGGTTTAGTGTAGTGTTAGAAGTAGGGTTTTGTTAAATATATTTATGTGTATTATTTATTTTGTTAGGATATATCTCCGTAGGGGAAGTGTGCTGTAGTTACAGACCTTAGGGTTAGGGAGGGGTTAAGGATAGTGCATAGATAGTTGTGTATGTGGGGTTTAGTGTAAGGTTAGAAGTTGGGTTTTGGTGCTTTACTTTAGGGTTAGGAGTAGGGTTTGGTTAGTGTATGTATGTGGTTTATTTATTTTGTTTGGGTAGGTAGTATGTAGCGGGTGGTGGGGTTGGCAGACTATGACATTTCAATGTTTTAAATTTTGTGGTTTAGTGTGTTCGGTCTATTCGCAGTTCGATTAATACGTGTTGCTCTTTTGGTATTCACTGAAATGGATTTCGCAGAACTGATATAGACCCATATTAAACAATATCAGTTTGGATAAGTAACCCTTAAATGATGCAATGGTTAAAGTTATAAATCATTCATTTAGCCTACAATATGTCCAAAAAATAAGTTATGCAGTCCCATTGGGTATGTGGCACCATAGGAGATAAACAGGCAATAATTGTCTATCTATATTTTAACAAAGCACAATACTGTTGTCTAAACCTTCATAATAATGGACCCCTATAGTGAGCATCCTGCAAACATACTCAAATCATCTTATAATTACAAAGCTTATTTATGCCCAAAAACCATAGTCGCTAGATGGAACCAATCTAGCTATTCAAATGTTCCATGAAAACATATTTAAACATAGTTTAAATAAATAAATCAAAAATGTTGTAAACCATTCATTTAGCATACAGTATGTCCAAAGTTAAGTTTTAAGGTTAAACCTGTATCATTTTCCCAACACAATTAAGTGTACAGGTTACTAAATATGTCCATTGTGGAGTAATAATGCCCACTATTGAAAAAAATCACACCAAAGAAATCATATAATTACAGTAAACCTAGTCGGATTTTTACAATATTTCTAATGCATATCCACAACATACCTGTTGATTCCAAATAATGCATGTGTCAATGAGTCCAATGCTTTCCCTAAAATCAGATGATCAGAACGCCAACACCATCAGAGTGTATAGTCCAGTTATAAGTAATGTCCGTGACACCAAATCCAAAATCCTTAAGACAGTGATAGCTGCGTCTCCTTACAATTCCCTTTCGGCAAAAAATGGCGTCCCACATACAAAAAGTATGAAGTCCGTTGTTCCTTGCTACGCAAATGAATGCACAGTAGCCTGCCGAGTAAAGGATTAGATCAAATTGGCCAAATGATAACTTTGTTCAAAAGTCACGAACATAAAAAAAGACTGCTTCACATAATATAACAAAGTCATGACTGTAAACACATCGCATCTATGTGCATATATAGTCAAAAAACAGAGCCATCCAAATTGATGAACAAAGCTAGAAGATATGAAGTGCTGCTTGCGATTCAAAAGATTCCCAATAAATGAAATAGTTCCAACGAACATCACATATATAGCAGTATTTAATGCATTATATAATCATACACCATACTGCATATTGAAGCGTGTTGCAATTTGCGAGGGCCCAAATGCAAAGACATCTCCCAGAAACATATAACAATATTTCCAACCTTATACAGTCTCATTTGTTAACACCAAAGGTACAAGAAAAAATGGTTTCATCTTCTTGATAGATGGGTTACAAAAATGCAGGGTTGAAACCAATAACAAAAGGTGATCCAAGCCCAGAAATGCCACAGGCCAACAGCAGAGAGAAGGAGGAATTCCAAAATGAAGTAAACCCCGCAAGTACGGCAGCTGCAATGTCTCAATCCAAATGTACAAAATTCAAAAAAGCATAAGACCAGCAAACAGTGGCAGTAAATCAAACTTTTATTAAGTACAAAAGCTCTTAAGGCTATCCTGTTACTTAGCCTTCATCAGTGTGAATGCATTAAACACATTGCTCCTTATATATAATTAAAAATCAAACATGTGACCAATTAAAGTTGCTCATTAAGTCCAGGTTTAAATAAGCCCCCTGACTTAATGATCCATTTTTTCTCTTGGTGTTTAATATTTGATGCCAACCTGATTTATGGGATCTGAACCCCCCCCCCCCCATTCTGTCAATGACTGTAAAACTAAATACATCATTAAAGCATCATTCTAGGTGAAGTTAGTATGTTGCTCAGAGCTAGGGACATAACTTCCTGGAACACATACTCAGAGAGCTCAATCATGTCTCTCTTCATATAGTCCAGTGAGGTAAGTCTCAGGTTGTTCACTCCAAGATGAATTATGACAGAGTCATAATGTTTTTTTGTTGCTGACAGATCTGAGTGCATTCATAATCTGACGAATCCTGACACCAGTCAGGCAGCTGACCATAACTTTCATCTTGTCCAACCCAGAGAGTGGGACATCCGTGTGTCTCACTGTTGAGTCTCCAGTGATGAGAAAATTTGTTTTTTTGATTGTTACACCTTACAGGCTTAGTAGGTGAGACACTGGTGTTACTATATGTCATGGGTGCTGTAGGAACTGTGTTAGTTGTAGCAGCCTTGTGGTTTGGACTTATCTGGTGTTTCAGTAAGATTTTTGAGAGAACCTCCACATATGTTGATTTCTGTGTTTGATGCATCCTATGTGTATGAGTAGTGGTGTGTGGGTTAACAACCTCTTCAGTGTTAGTGTTTTGAGTATGAGAGAGCATGGATTCAATATTTTTATTGTAGATACATCTCTCACACTCTGTACTAGAGTGAGTTATTAGTACTAAATACCAGAAGCTTCTTCTTCTTTCGACTTTCCCAGTTAGGGGTCGCCACAGTGGATCACCAGTCCGCTCATGATTGGCAGTGGAGTTTTACGGTGTTGAGTTGCCAGCCCAACCTTCCACAGAAGGCACACACATGCACACACTCACACCTAAGGCCAATTTAGAGTGTCCAATCCACCTACAGCATGTCTTTGGGATGTGGGAGGAAACCAGAGCACCCGGAGGAAACCCACGCGACCACAGGGAGGACATGCAGACTCTGCACGGAAGGCACCCCAGCTGAGGATCGAACCAGAAAACCTCTTGCTGTGAGGTGACAATGCTAACTGCTGCAACACCGTGGCCACTGTCTTAAATACCAGAAGCTAAAAACTTGAAAAGAACTTTAAAAAGATTCAAAAAGACCAATGAGGATGCTTACTTCAAGCCCTAGAAAAACAACCCTTCACCAGACAGTTCCATTCAGCATACTCCTTTCACTGGAGTACAGAAGGACTCCTTCCAATTAAACATGGCCTGAAAAACATGTTCAGAGCAAACAGCCACTACAACAAACCAATATGCAACAAATCTGTATCTGGACTATGGTACAGCTACTAGCTATCCTAGTTTTGGCAGGAAACACTAGAGAATGTTTAACCCAGCAGAAAAATAACAGTGAGACACTAAAATGTTTAAAACAGCAGTAAATCAGCAAGGAAACTCTAAAGAATGTTTTAAACAACTAACAAATCAGCTATTTTAACACTGATTGGCAGGAAAACCAGAACAAGCAGAAGATATTGTTTTGCAATGGTAAAAAGTACCAGCAAATACTTAACAGTGAAAGTAGCAACAAACGCTTTGTAAACAGTAAAAACAGCTATGAAATATGATTTAACAGGCACAGTAAGGCAAACAATTGCAGTACAACAGTCTAGTTTAGTACACAGCATATAAACACAGTAGTAACGTAGGTGGCAGGCAAAAAAAGTACAGTAAATAGTATGAATAAGCAAAAAACAGGCAACTTAATGGTTTTTGGGAAGCTCAGAAGCCTTTAGTCATCTGGTATCTTAGCTCATAGTTGTAGCTAGTAGCCCACCTCAATTCAGCTCAGTACAAACAAGTAGAAATCTGCTGAAATGCAGGACCTGAATACCAGAAGCTAAAAACTTGAAAAAATTTTAAAAAGATTCAAAAGGACAAATGAGGATGCTTACTCTAAGCAACTCTTCACTTGTTCATTTCCTGCTATACTGAGGGCTCACCCTTTGTTCTAATTTTCCTGCAGGCACTCTACAGAAAGTCGCAGAAAATCTTCCTGTGACATATTCTCTACAGCTGCACCCTGTGTCATCTGTTGCTCTTTTATATGGGGACTGACAGGCCTATCATTCACAATATTGACTGTGTTAGAGTTGCCACTACTTCCTGCTCCTTCCCTTGTTGTACAACTTCAATTGATCTTTTATACTGGTCTAGTATCTTCATGTGGCAAGTGGTCAGATGCTTCATGCTCCACCCATTTCTCCTTAATTTAGGGACTCATTCTTCCATCATACTGTGAAATTACCGCAGTTGGATTTTCTGTACAAAATCCTTCAGTTTGCAGATAATCCATAAATTCATTTTCTATTTTTTAAACTTTTCCATTGTTAATCCTCTTTTCTACTTTTCCCCTTTGTTTTGTTATTTTTTTGTATTGTGAAATGTTCAATGTCTGGATGCCTCTGTCTGTATGTCTCTTCAAATATCTTTGGTGATGCTTCTTTTATATGGATTAGCTTTGCTTTCTCCTTTGCATGAATATTGTACCATATTAAATATCTTTTTCTTTCCTATGTCCATATTTCATCTTCAGATGTCTCCCACTCCACCTTCCTCTCCTTAGTTTAGAGACTTATTGTTCCATCATGCTGTGACATAACCTGTGTTAAACTTTCTACACTAAATCCTTCACTTTACAGGTATTGCATAAGTTCAGCTTCTATTTGTTTAACTTCCACTTTACTAACCTTCTATTCTGTGTTCCTGGTTTGTGATCTTATTTTTATATTGAAAGTTTCCATATCTGGGTGTCTTTGCCTGTATTTCTATTCAAATATATTTGGAGCTGCTATTTTGTATTGATTAGTTTGGCTTTCCCCTCTGCATAAATATTCCACATATAAGATTTCAATTTATTTTCCATGTCCGTGTTTCTTTTTCATAACTTTCAAATCTTTCTGTGTTTTGTTCTTTATATTTTTGCACTTCTTTTGTTCTTTCTTTTTGCAAATGGTTTGAAGTTTCTTGGACAATATGTTTTTTCATGGACCTGTTGTGTTAACACATATTTCCAATTGAAAATGTTGACAATGTTTCTTGTGCAATTATTTTTCTTTCCTGTAATTTCACTCTTAATCTTTTACAAAAACTTCTGTTTGGAAATTCCGGGCTTCATGCATAATAGGAACAATATATAATTTATTCTTGATCCTAAATAGTTCACTCTGTCATCTCTTATGCTCTTTTTTGGTCTGTCAGCTTTTGTGTCTTTTTGTGGACTGCTACTTCCTTCCACAATGGTGGGAGGGGTGAATCCTCCTCCTGAGCCTGGTCTAGCCACATTGCTAGAATGTTTCCATATCCTGAGGATTCTGTACTGTCATTTTTTCCAGTCCTGGCACCAATGCACATTCCAGGATTGGGTGCTTTTTTATCCTGAGACTTGTGCATCCAGCTTGTCTTTTTTATTTTTTAACCTGCTTCTGTCCATGATATATACTATATACTATGTACTGTATACAATACAGTCTATATATCAGTGTCATCTTGGTGAGATTTTGTAAAAACAGGGTCCACCTTGTGAAAGTACTCATCAAGACTTGAGGATGAATTCATTTCCAGCAATACTACTCTCTTTTACTTGCTGATTTTATCATCTCTCCATTCGAACTAAGTCTGAGTAAATCACACAACTGTACACAGCAAATGTGATGTGGATGTGGATATGCAGAAAGCAAACAAAAGTATCATCCACAGGACATCATTGCCCATGAGATCTCAGTTATCAAATATCACAAAATATGTTCACCGTAGTCTACTTGCTCAGTATTTGCTCACTTTTTACTTAGCAAAGCATTGGTGACTTAAGGTATTGTTTGACTGTAATGTATTTCCAGACTTTTTATTGTAACAATATGTTTATGATTGAAACATTAATACTAATGTGTTCCAGAATTGATGAGCAATGGCAAAAGAATAATAATTATTTTCATGTTCTAAGAGCGAACCCTCATAATCTGAGTTAGAGTGACTTTGGAATGAGAATATATAAGTAAGGGGTTTGAGAGGTACTGATTGTTGTCTCCATGCAAATGCACTTATATTGGGGGGTATTCAATAAAGCCTACACAATAACTTTGACTGTGTGTGCGTTGCACTGAGATGCATACACTGCAATGAAAAGTTTTACATTTAGTAAACTCTGAGTATGCACTCAAGTGCAAACATGGAAACTTCTATGGTATGCAAATTATAGTATAAGTAGCTGAACTGTATGCTATTGAAGCAAATCAGTACAGTAGAATGATTCTTTTTTTACTCACTAATATTTTATCGACAAAACAATTTTTTAAATACAATCAAACAAATAGAAAAAAAAATCTAAAACAGAGAACAGCAAACTATATACAAGGGTGTCTAGATAAATACATTTGAAATTACAGTTTAGAGAAAATAAATTAAATGTTATTACAGTCAATTTTCCAAGTATCTCAATAACTTTTGCCCAAGCATTATAATAAGAGATAATTATTTCTGTTCTTGTCTTGATTGTAGCCACTTCCATTTGCTGTACATTCAGAGTGATGTTCTTGAACTCTGTAAAGGTGGGAGGCACTTTTCCAGTTAGTATTAATTGTTTTGCAGGCAATAGCTAATAAAATCCAGAGTAAAGAATATTTAGATCTAGGAACGCTTTTAGGTATTGGGGCATTAAACAAAATCAAGGATTTAGTCAAATGAAAATTATCATTAAAAATGATTTGCAAAAAAATAATTAACTTTCCCCAAAAAAAGATTTAAGTAAGCTATACTCATAAAACATATGCTGCCAGTTAGCGGTCACCTTTAACTTACATTTCCAACATCCTAAATCTTGATTAGATATTAATTCCATTTTATGAGGATTAAAATAAATTTGATAAATAAATTTCCATGAGCACAATTTCCATTGTAAGGATAAGGAGGTTCGCATTGAAGAAACTAAGATTAGATTTTATCTTCCTCAGTAGTTGGTTTATTATAAATGGTTTTATAATAATCCGAGTAGTTTTCTTTACAATAAGATTTTAAATTTCTAATTAGTTTGTACACTCCAGATAGAGTACCTTTTCCTTGAACCATCTGAGTACTTGTAATAATTAGTCAGTTTGGGAATGTTTCCTTGTTAAGTGAGTACATCAAGTTGCTTTTAGGTATGAGTTGATTTCTTATTTCATGAAATGGGAACTACTGCTCATTGTCAATATTAAATTCACACATAAGATCTTTGGGTCCCTATTAAATTATCAAAAAGACTGTTCAGTGAATGGCATTTTTGGCACTCTCACATCGAACATGCCATTCACCAAACTGTTCATAGTAAGATTGTGTACAGGGAGGATCAGGAAATTTGCCCTTTCCTCAATGTAGTGTGATCTCAGAGTTGGTATATATAATTAGTGGGGGGTGTGGATAGCGCAGCCCCCCACAAGAGCAGACATCGATGAACAGAGTATTCGATGAAATGCTGTTCATTCATGGGAGCTTTCAAAAATTTAATGTAGACCCAGATCTTTTATATTAAGTACCTTTCTACAGTCCATTATTTGGTGTCAAAAATTACATCATTCCTTTTGAGAATATTCATACTATTTTTATTAAAAGTGTCTAAAATATTAGGTGTGTAAGCAATTGGGAACAATAAAAAAAATCTTTGATGTTGGAATTTTTATTTAAGAAGTTTCTAAAAGTGGACAATGCAATGTCTTAGATATAAATTAAGAGGGAATATGTTTATTTTTGTTACTTAGCATATAGTCTCTCATCATACAATACAATATATTAGTCAGAATATTTGTATATTGAGGATTAAAAGAGAAATTTGAATTTAACTAGATTTGTTCTTGAAATTCTTTCCATCTAGATGAATATGAAGAGTTTAACCAAAGAGAGAATGAAACAGATGCTGAAACATATGTACTAAAATCTGGGAGGTTAATTCCTCCATTTTCCAATGTTTTAAATGAATGTCTAATGTGATTCTCATAATTTAAGGATGCCAAAAAAACAGTTAGCATAAGCTTATTAAATGGACTAATATATACTTTAGGAAGAGGTAATGAAATAGCTTTTATATAATATAAAATATTTGAAAAATAATAAAATTGATTAAAAAATGTCTATACTCTATCGTGAAAAATAATTTATTCCATTTCTCTATGAGAGATTTAATTTTAGTTAAAATATTACTAAAATTATTATTAAGAATTTCTTTCAAATCACTAGTTAAGGTGATACCTAAATATTTAATTTTATCTGAGGCTATATACTTAATAATCTGCTTCTTTGTTTTTGTTTTTCTTATTTGAGTTTATGAGTAGATCTTAGTTTAATTTTCATTGAATTTAAGACCAGAATTTTTTTGAACGTTATCTATGATATCTATTAGATGTTGCAGAGAAATATTATGCTCACTCAGTGTTAATAAAATGTCATTAGCAAATAAAGGAATCTTGGACACTAAAGTATCTGTGTAGTGAATTCCTTTAACCTTTGAATTCATTCTAACACAATTTGCAAATGGCTCAATGGCTAACGCAAACAACAGAGGGGATAATGGGCAGCCTTCTTTAGTATCCTTAGTAAATCTAATTGAGGTAATGATACTTGAGCCTATCTTGATATAAGCTAAGGAATTTTCATATAGACTTCTAATTAGTTTAATAAACTCATGTGAAAATCCATACTAATGAAGAACCCGAAACAAGTAATCCCAAAAGATGGAATCAAATGTGCTATGTATATCTAAACTAAGTATAGTCATTTCCTTTTCTATGCAGTTAATGTAATCAATTAATGTGAGAATTCTTTTAACATTATCATATGTATTATTGTGTTTTATAAATCCTGTTTGATCTTCATCAATTATTAAAGGTATCAGATGTTTAATTCTATTAGCAAACATGGAGATGAACATTTTATAGTCAACATTTAAAAGTGATATTGGGCTATATGAGGAGCATTCCCTACCTAGCATCTTTTTCTGGTTTTAATATTGGATGAATTAAAATATATCTCTAAGAGGGTGGGATATTGTTATCTTTTTTAACTGAATTATGTACTTTTAAGAGCAAGTTTAAAGCTTCTCTTGGTAATAACTTATACATTTCTGCAATAATATTATCACTTCCAGGTGCCTTATTTAATTTTAATTTGTTTATTTGTGACTTAATATCTGTTATTGTAATTGATTTAACAATTAACTTTATATGTTCTTCTGTTAATTTTTTCTTAATGTATTTTTAAAGAATGATTTTACTATCATTTGAAATTGATTATTAATGTTATTAGTTTTAATTAAAGTGTTCTTTAAAGGCTTTTAAAATACCTTCTAAATCATAAGCCTTTCTTTTAGTGCTAGTAAAATAGATTTCCTTTATTTGATTAGTATGTATAATCTTTTTTTGTTTTATTAGCTATTCATCTTTGATTTATGAGATTCATGGAGTAAGATACTAGTTTAATTTTTTTCTAGATTAATCATAGTTTTGCAATGTAATATCTGTGAATACCTTTGGTTTATTTCCTCATATTCCCTTTGTAATCCAATGTTTCTCTTTTGGATATCAAGCTTCAATCCATCCAATTTTAACTGTAAATCTTCAAGTTTTCTATCCCGATATTTTTTCTTATTTATATACCAAGTTTGTATTCTTCCATACAGAAATGACATCAAATAATCCCACACAAAAATTTCAGAGGTATCAGATGTATTTTTTTTGCCAAAAGAGATTGAATTTCCTTATTATAAAATTCCTTGAAGTCTTTTAAATTAGTTATATAGGCTGGGATTCCTGTAATGTGTGTGTGTGTGTGTGTGTGTGTGTGTATATATATATATATATATATATATATATATATATATATATATATATATATATATATATTGTTTATGGTTCATTATTATATCAAATGTGATTGCATTATGATCAGATAGAGGGCATGCAACTGCTTTAAATTTATCAATTTTTGAAGAAATATTTCTAAAAATATGAATCCTATCTATTCTTGAATAAGTACCGTGACAATGAGAATAGTGTGTAAAATAAAGTGAGTTAGGATCAACAAAAGTATTAATATTTATAACATTCTTAGTATTAATAAAATTTAAAAGAGCTTTTGATATGGCTGATTTAATTTGTGTATTTCTTCCATTAGTGTCTTCATCTAATAAAATGCCATTAAAATCACATGAAAGCACTATATCCCCCTTAGAATACTGTATAATATCTTCTATCTTTTGCTTGACCATTTTGACACCTAGTCCAGGTATCCAGTATAAATTAATAAATATATAAAGTTTACCATTTATTTTCAAAGATACTAAACATAACATACCATAATTATCCTGAAAAGTGTTAATAATTTTAGGCATTAGAACAGTATTTCTCCACAGAATTTCTACCCCTTTTTTATGATTATGATGTGAGCTTTCAAGGACAGAGTAGTTATTTGAGTTAAGCTTTTCTATATCTCCATGTATTAAATGTGTTTCCTGAAGAAAAACAATTTGAGGATTAAATAACTATTTAAATAGACTTCCCCTCTTATAATTGTTATTTAGAACATTAGCATTAATGGAGATATATTTATTACACACATTCTGATTAGTAGTGTATATAGTCATAAGTATCTATAATTTATTAAAAGTATGAAAAAGTAGATATTATGAAGAATAAAAAAAATGTAAATATTTTCTAGTAAATTAAAAATAGCATTATTCGATCCCTGTAAACAAACACTAACATTAAAAAGCATTAATATCAAAATAGAATAACAAACTAAGCTCAACATGGAATATACAACCCCACACTTGAATAGTGTCACCATTCAAGAGTTTCTTCTAACTCAGACACAAAACTAGTTTTCAGCTCCACTATTTAAGATTTTAACTGTGTACTGCATTAAAAACAGAGAAGCAGTGTATATAATTGTTAGAGATGTAACTATGGCATAAAGGTGTAAGATTTAGAAACTAAATTATAAATAAAATGAAAACTATTATAAAAGTAATTAGATATACAACAATCAACATGAATGCTGTATAAAACTTGTCTAAATTTATAAATACCCCATAAAGAAATTATGGAAAAGTTTCACATTCTTTATATTTGACTACTAAACAATAATGAATATCAAATAGAGCAATAAGGAACTTATGAAATGTAAACATAAAAGAATCCTTATGAAAAAAAGGCTATATATCCTCTTTGGAAAACATCAGACCTCAAAACAAATCTCAAATTATTATGGCTTATATAGAAGTTACAATCTATAAAGTGACAAAAATCTCATTGTTGTATAAACTTAGTTCAATTAGACATATTTGAAGAAAAACTTTGATAATGCAAATATAAAATAACCTTAAGTTAACAAACAGTTATATTTTTTCCTAGGTAGACTCTTATAATTAGTACAATTTTATTGTAGTGTGCTGTTTTATACTACTGGGACCCCATATGGCAAACAAATGCAAATAGTGGTTCTGTTAACTTAAGTACTATGCATCAAAACAGTGAGACAGATATCAGCAGGATTGATTTTAAATTATTACCCTCATCAAAATTGTATACAATGCCTTAGTGAATGCCATTTACAAGGTCATTAAATCACCCTCTGAAATATTTATTATTTCAGTTATTGTTAATTTATCCATCAAAAGCATGCAAAAGAATGTTAAGTTGCTATTTAGTCCTTTCTATTCAAATACAGTCTTAACGGCAATCTGTCTTACATGACTGGCTATCGGTTTATAGTGTCACTGATGTTTTGGTGTGTAACATGTTAGCAAGCAGAATACTAAACTCTCATATAGTGATACAGTATTCGTGAGTATTAAGTTCATCTAATCATATATACAGACATTTTCCTACAACTGAGTCCACTTATTTCACTATAGCATGTGTCAACCAGCTCTACTTTCTTGCAATTATTCATAAAAAATCATTGTATACTGTCATAGCATCATATCTACTTTCTCAATAAGATACATGTCTAGTATACATTGAATGGACCTTTCCTCCTTAAATATCGTGCCCTTTTAAGACAACAAATATTTTATCAACTATCTTTATGTATACTTCACTAAAATAGAAATTATGAAGATATTAATCTATACTAGAGTTCACTTTCTGCTTTAATAAAGGCTTAGTTAACAAACTTTAGACATTCTTGCATGCACCAAATGCCAGTAGTATTAATTTTAATATAAAAAGGATGGAGTAAGAAATATAGAGTTTGCCCTGGAAGGAGAGATTGCTGAGACAGCTGTTTTTTTTTTTCTTTGCACATTTACACTCTGTCTTTATCTTGATAGAATTGGCATAAATAAAAAATTTGTCTAACACAATATCACTAATTTGTTTGTGTCTTTCAGCTTTTTCCCAGTTAGGGGTCGCCAAAGTGGAACTCCGGTCTGCTAATGATTGGCAGTAGATTTTTTTACGTGCTGGCTTGCCAGGCCTAACACACAACCTTCAACGAAGGAACGCCCATTATCACTAATAATTTTCTTAAATAATTTTCTGTCTATTTATATCTCTAAAAGGATCATCAGAGTACAGTAATGTTAAACAGCCCTCTAAGATTGTAAGAGGAACTGCCTCTATTCCTGAGCCCTTGTCACACCCTCATTGAAAAGTTTGTCCAGATTTCCTCCTCCAATATGTTATAAAGTATGATGCCTACTACTGTAGTTCCTCTTTAAGAAATATCTATTTCTGTACCCCCACTAGAATTTATTCATCATCTTTGTATCTCTCCCCCTGTCCTTTGAGTAGCTCTCTCTCGCATTTTTAGAAAAGTCCTCCTCCTCTTAAAAAAGAAGCTGCCCTTTTGAACCTTATTAATGACAGATGATATGTATGTGATTATTAACTTTTTAAATTGTCAAATAATATAAATAGAGTATTCTATACAGTTGTTTGCTGTTCCATGTATCTAGCGCATTTTCTGCTAAATCTGTTCGCATAATTTATGTTTTTTTTTTTATCTTATTAGAATTTATATTTTAAAAAAAGAAATGATAAGGTACAGAAACAGCTCTCATTTATCCTTTAACCGTGGTGATTATGTCATCAAAGAGCCAATCTAATGTTTTCAGGTTGACTCATACATTCGTAAAAGTAAACCATGAAAGAAAATGGGTCTGCTGACAAAAGAAAACAAAAGGGATGAGGCTGAGAAAAGTGTAAGTTTTCATTTTTACTGTTTAAAATATGGTTTGCGAGCTAGGAGAAAGAGAAATGGTTCATTTAACAGTATAGATTCATCTATTTCATTAAAAGAAATCACTATTTTGTCCCTACATACTAACATAATAAAAATCAAATATATTTCAGGGACACTTGTAAAAATAAATGGCACAACTGAATAACCCCCTTCAGATGTTTCTCAAAGACTGTATGCGGATATGCAAGCATAATGTACAGCAATGCATAAATCCAATATTACACTTACAAGCAACATCCACTCACGTTATCTGTTACTAGTTAAAAATAAGCACAAATACCATTAGATTTTTATAAGAAAATACTTAGAAAGAGGAGGAAGACTAAGAGAAAAGCTAGTAAATATTAATTGCTATTAGGATTATCATTCCCCAAATAACTAACAAACAAATGAAAATAAAATCAGAAAGAGAAAGGCAAGAACAAAGGGAGAAAACCAATAACAGACTGTAATAGTTATATAATAAGAAGTAATAGATAATATATACAGATTATAGGTAGACACACAGAGAGACACAAAGAGAAGCAGAAACAAAAAATAAAATATTATAATTTTACCTTGTGTATGCTGTGTATATGTATTCCAATAGGTGATTCTGTATACTACTTTTCTTTCTTAATAGAAATTAGAACAGCAAAATGGTATACATTTAGGCATCACATATGTGTTAGAAACAAAAGTAAAAGCTTTTATTTGTCTTTTAGTGTCTTCTTTTTCTTAGCTTCAACAAATTTACAGTCATTCTTCCCAGCCTGTCTCTTTATTCAACTGAAGCATCAATCCTTGTATACTGATTGATCTAAAATGATACTGAATATTAAGGATGAAATAGCTGAATCTAGTGTATCACATATTTTGATTCCATTGGAAAGAAAAAACTTTTCCTGGCTAGAAATAAAGGATGTGCTTTAACTTGTTTCTTTTTTAGTTCTTTTATTACAGAGATGAAATATTTTCTTCTGTAAGTAACAGTAGAGAAATAGTCATTGTCAAATCTTATTTTGTCATTATATTTGACTGGTGAGTTTGACCATGCTGGCATTAAAACAAATTCTTTGTCATGGGAAGCATACCTCTCAACCTCTTAGAGTAAGAAATCTGGACAAAACCATGAATAATGGGGGGATAAAGTCCCAAAAATAGGGACAAATTTTAAATATTGCTCTTACAAACTTAGAAAGTAAATAGAATAACAGGTTTTGCATTAACCTGAGTTTTCTAAAGGGTATGAAGTTTGAAACTCAAATGGCTGTCATTATTTTCTGACATATATTCAATAATTTGCCAGTGATTTGCTAGAAAACCAATATTTTATGAAAAATGGAGCACAAATATGAGGCAAAAATCTGGACATTCTGCAAATATCTTTACAGATGAGAGGTATGATGGGAAGAGAAAAAGCTTACTATTACTGATCTTGGTTTACAGTTAGTTGTGGAGGAAGGTGATGGTGATGCTAATGTGAAAAATTTTGTACAATGTGAAAAAATACATATGTTTTTTCTTTTCCATATATTTTATGTGATTCTGAAATTGTTTTCAACATTTTCATAATTAAGTACTTTTATCAACATGTCACGATTTCAGGCCGTTTGTTTATTAAGTAATTCATTTTGAACATTTTTAATGCTTTGTCTTATATTCATCAAGTGAAAAATCATTTAAATGAGTGTGATTACCTAGAAATGATTGCTGACCTGTTTTTCTCCAGATACAACTATGCGCCTCATAGTTTTAAGAAGGTTTAACTTTGGATCCCATTCTGACACCATGTCACTAGTCTCATGTGTTCAATTGAGGCAATGAGGCTTGGGTGTTCATTTAAGACATTTATCACACACAAACACATCAGGATAGATGCCTGGAACATTTAACTTAAATGAGCTAACTAACTGACTGACTACACACATACATGCTTTCACTCTGGCTGCTTACACAAAATGGTACTCTGATTGCATGTGCTCAGTACTTATATGCACATGCCCACAAACTACAATGGCTTGTAAGGTACATCAGTCACACTCTGATCTACAAGTACTTTGATACTTGCTCTTCCCTACACATCCATTTCAGTCAGGCCTCCCACCTTCTTCTCTTCAACATGCTATTGTCATCCACTATAATTTGACCTGCAGATATGTGAAAGTCAGACTTGTGCCATGGTGCTTTTGTAAAGTACTGCATTCTATAGTCTGTGTACTTAGATAGGTAGGGGCTCTGTTTTCACTGTAGTCAACTGTGTGTGTGTGTGTGTGTGTGTGTGCCTCTACTAAGCAAAGCAGACATGCAGTTCTGTAGTTATTTCTCCAATGGCATGGCTTATTAGTATTTAGATACTTGCACAAGCCTATATATCCATTTCATGTAGCCCTCCCAACCTCTTGTCTCCCACATGGCCTGCTGATGTCATCCACTAGAAGTTGACCTGCTGACATACAAAAGTCAGACTTTTACTGTGGTGCTTGTGTATAGTACTGTGTTCTGTAGTCTGTGTACTTAGATAAAGAGAGGTTCTGTTCTCACTGCACTCAACTGTGTGTGTGTGTGTGTGTGTGTGTGTGTGTGTGTGTGTGTGCAGTTACTTGCTATTACACAAAGCCTTTTACGCCAGCATGTGAGACACTGTTATCATCATATGCTTAACAGACAATGTTGATGTAATCAGCTATATGAGATTATTACATATGCAACCATCTCACCAGGACAGGATCAGACATTGGCCTGAAGCACAGGCAGATGTCACATTATGTTCATTGGAGGCTACTAGGCTATTGGCTGTAGGACCTTTATAAACCTAGCCATGTTATGCCATTGTTCCCTTATTGATTAAGTTTTATGGTCTATATTTGCAGTGCAGGTATCTGATCAATACTCACTGCCTTTATTTAAGAAGAACATGGGTGACACACCTGGGATAAATTTACAGTCCCCCTTCCAGTTGTCTAAGTTACACTTAAGTATGATAATTGAGATCTGTTTTACGTGAAATGGGAGTTTGTTCCAGAAGAGTGACAATGTCTGGAGACATATCTGTCTCTCCAGCATGTCCTGTTAATGTCACAGGCTAGGTTAAGATCCCTAGAGTGATTGAATCTTGTCCATGTGACTTGTGGATGTGCAGCATTTCCATTAGGACAGGGTCTGAGACTGCTTTGTAGGCCTGGCCCAAGTAGCCTCTCAGCAGCCTATAAGATACAGAGTACAGTGAAAGGGCCTTCGGTCTGTCCATGAAGGTCATGTGTTGCAGGCCCTGATTTTTTTTTTTTTGTGAGAAACGTCTGAGGTCACCTGCTGCAGCTGTCTGGTGAGGTACATACAGAAGGGAGCACTGTACTCTACTAGTGGTCTGAAGAGGGATAAGTACAGGGAAGTTATAACATCCTTAGTCTTGGATGTGATGCCCTTACTTATGTGATGTGCAACACAGAAGCCCTTCCTTACCACTATGGATATATGCTGATTGAATTTAAGGTTACTATCAACCTGTGTTCTCAAGTATCTCACCACAGGGTTTTAGCTAAGGGGGGTATTTTTAATATTGTAATGTGCAGGGACTTCCCATTTGCTGAAAGGGATGATAATGCATTATTATGCATTTATTTTGACTGGCTTTGGCACCAATCATTTGTCTGTATAAGCTCTTTCTGTAGTATGCCAGCATCATTGAGGGACTCAATGATTGCAACCAGTTTGCAGTCATTGGCAAACATGGTAAGCCAAAGGCCCTCTATTTTCCCCTGGACTTCTGTGAAATACATTCCAAACAGTAGAGGGCCCAGCACAGATCTTTGTGATACACCAGTGGTAACTGGTCTGCTGCTGAAGGTTGAATCCCCAACTTTGACTGTATGTGTTCTGTTGGTGATCCATTTGGCTACCCATCTAGTGACATATGGGTTTCATTCCCAGCTGTGTGAGTTTCTCAATGATGCCTGAGTGGGGGAGTGTGTCAAAAGCCTTGGCTAAGTCAAGATAGGCTGTATGTAGTTTTTGCCTTCATCCAGGGCTTTAGTGATATTCTCAAAGAAGTCCCCCCATGTTTAATAAGCATTATCTACCCTTAATGACGCCAATTTGTGTCAAGTCAAGAGTTTGAAGGTCACCTATGTCTTTGTTGGTAAGGTCCATGATTATTCTCTACATGGCCTTGCAGATAAGGCTGATTAGGCTTATGGGTGTATAGTTCCCAGGGTCAGTTGATGGACCCCTTTTGTGCAACAAAATTACTGTTGCTGTGTTCCACTCTGCTGGGACAAAGCCAGTACTTACACTGTGGTGGAAGAGAGTGTCAACTTGTTCCACTAGGTCATGTTGCAGACCATTTAGTAGGCAGCCTGGGATGTTATCTGGTGCCATAGAGGCTGTGTTTTTGCCATGAAAAGTGTGGTTATGAATTGTTTTTTTGGAGATACTAGGTAGGGAACTGGTGACAACTATTCTTTGGGGTATGTCTGGTGGGGACAGGGGGGGGGGGTAAAGTTTAGCTCAAATCTGTGTGCTAGTAGGTTGATGATGTTCTCAGTGTCAGTATGAGTGTCACCATCCACTACTAGGTTGGCACAAACCTGACCCTTCTCTTTTAGATTTCTGACATAACTAAATAATACCTCCTGATTATCTTTAACTAGATATGCTAGTTTAGCTTTGTACTTGGCTTTAGAGGAGTTTACAAGATAGCTAATATGCTTGTTCAAGCTGTGAAGGATGTCCTTCCTCTGCTGAGTCAGTTCCCTCTTGTTCTTAGAGACATTACTTTCTTCCACTTTTGTATAACCTATTTATGCTTGATGCCCACCAAGGTGGCTTGTTCTTCTGTGTGGACTTTGTTTTAATCCATTCAGGTTCATCTGACTCTATACATTTATATAGGTGTTTATGCAGGCCATTTGAGTACATCTCTGTATAGTAGTCATTGTTGACAGTGATCTCAGGGGGTTTGCAACTATTTATGTCATCACTTAGGAGGCTATAGTTTGCTTTGGAGAAATGTTTCATCCCTTTTGCTCTTGAGGGGGTGTCAGGCATGATCTTCAATTCAAACAAAATTTAATTCTGATGCAACCTGACCAGGGAGGGCAACACGCAGGGGTTAGCACAGAGACCCCCTATGTTGATGAGTACTAAGTCTAGGACATTCAAGACCCTTTTGGGGTACAGACTGTCTGTTACAGAGCATTTCTATAAACAAAGTTCAGGAACCTTAGTGTGAGTGTGTTTGTGTCATATATGGCTGCCACTTGATGGAAGTATAGTTGAAATCACACATGACCAAGATGTTTGGCTGTATAATGAGTGACTCAAGTAGGACCAAGTAGGACCAAGTAGACAGAGTTGTTCTCATGGCTTATGCTGGGGTACCTATAGCTAACAATGATATGGAAGGGGGTTTTACCTACAGTTAGTTGGACTTGGAGTAGCACTATGGAGTCATACTATTTGACCAGTCGAGGTATGTTTGTCTTTAATAAAGATGTATACACCTCTGCCTTTGGTTCTTTCATGTTTGTTTTTATGTCTGAATGTGTGGAAAGCATTGTAGCCTTGCATGGCCATAAGGGTCTCTGCGGCCTTAAACCATGTCTCTGTGACTGCACAAACATAGACATCTTCCAAGGTAAGGAGTGCTTCCACTCAGTGCAGTTTCTGATTTACACTCCTTGCCTTAAGCAGCATAACCTTCAGTTTGTCTGTAGTGGATATTTTCACATTGGGAATTTAGCTGTTCTGACATTGCCTACAAAGGCCACTATGGAGGAGGCAAGTACCTTTGCCAGTAACCGAATGCCAAGAGGTGACAGGTGAAGACCATCTCTGGCAAAGCAGCATGATCTGTTGACCATATCTTCCCAGGCTGACTACTGGATCCCCCTGGACTGACACCAGAAGCTAAGCCAATTGTTGAAGTCAATCATGTTTTGTTTATACTGAGGCATAGTCCCATGTGAAGGTGGAATGCTGCTTTGACCTAGGGATGTACCTGCCTGCGACAGATAATCTGCGAGCACAGTCATGTCTGTCTTCATATAGTACAGTGAGGTATGTCTCCAGTTATTCACTGCAACATGAACTATGACAGAGTCCAAACGTTACTTGTTGTTGAGACACTTGAGATGCACAATCTGAAGGACCCTGGATCTAGACAGACAGCTGACTGTGACCATCTCCTTGCCCAGCATGGTGAAGGGGACATCTGTGTGTCTCACAGTGGAATCACTTATGACCAAGACATTTGGTTTTAAGGTGTTTTGCATTAGGGGCCTATTGGCTGAGGCACTGCTGTGGATATTATTATATGTAGTGGATTCAATTGGATATGCAGTGTGTGCAGTAGGTTTGCGCTTGGGAGGTATTTGATCTTTACGTAGGTTTCTAGCAAATACCTTCACATATGTGGATTTATGTGTTGTAAACCTGTTATGTACAACAGATGGTGTGTGTGCTGACATGTTTGATATCTGGTTTGTTATGTGAGAAAATTAATTCCATAGTAATAGTATAGATACAGTTCTCACATGTTGTGTTAGTTTGTTTTAGCAGTAACTGGCTGTCAGTATATATGAGGCAATTACTACATTGCCTCAGGATGCCCATGTCAAACAGACTGCCTGTAGAAATGGTGGGAAACCATCCATTATGGAGGGTATATACTGTAGTAACTAGTGAGGAGTGGCTAGATGGGCCAGGTTTTCTGTAAGACTAACAAAAAGTGTCTATTCTATGAAGGGTTAGGGGTTAAAAAATGTATCAGTGCTTCAAAACGCACAACTGAGTTGCTCGCAGGGCAGCAGTGCAATCTCTGAGCAGCTTCAGTAAACTTATTATTTATTTATTTATTTATTTATTTACATTTGTTTACTGGGTAATGTCCACTGGGCAAGAAGTAATTTTTCAGTGGAGACCCGGGGAGAAAAGCTCCAATGAACATAGTTATACAATAGCATGAAGTGAGTCAGGAATACAAAGAGATACAGATATTATATAATACAACAGTAAAACACAGTAAAAAATCATAGTACATCGTTGGAAAGACAATAGTGAATAGCATACAATTACTTAGTATATCTGAATTTGTGTTAATTGTACCTCCCATTTATATTTAACTTAGTACGAAATTTTTTATTTTTTTTTTTGGTAAGGAGGGATCTACATCACAGGATTTAGAAAGCTATGGCCAACGTAGTAGAGAAATGGGAATGGGGGGAAGGTTAGTCTGGAGCAGAGCATGGACATAGCCAATGTGATACGAAATATTGTTTTAGTTCCTGCTTAAAGTATCTTGTATGATCAATAGATAGGATTTGTTGAGGGAGTGAACTGAGTGCAAACCTAACCAAACACAACACTGGAATTCAACTGAAGTTAAATGATTTTAAAAATATAAACAAAGGAAAAGGCCAAGACTGAGCCTTATTCCAGTAATCTCCAACTCAGATGGGTCATTGATTGCACACTTCTGCCACAAGGGTGCAGGGAGGCTTTCTTAATGTAAGAGGAATGTTTTTAGTCTTCAAATGATACCACAGTCTAGATATAGTAAGCCTGGATTTACCCTATGCTATAAAATTCAGAAGTACTAGAAATTCAAAGTGCAAAAAATTGCAATCACAACAGCAGAAAAAAAAAACAGTTTTAATAAAGCAGTAATGCAGTACAATACTCCAACAACAGCATAGACAACAAGCCTTCCTAGTGTGAAGGAAGTGGTCTGAAACCCAAGTCCTTAAACCAAAACTAAGACAATTTCAGAATGACAGACACAATAAGCCTTCAAACAGCAATTCCTAGCTTAGAAGTGTGTAGGATATCCTCTCCTTCTACAAGAGACAACACCACAAACCTTCCTAATGTAAAATAACTGGTTTGGAGGCCAAGTGCTTAAACAATAACAAAGACACTTAGAACAATGGGCAAAATAAGCATTCAACCAGCCAATTCACAGATCAGAAGGGCAGAGCCTACCATCTCTTCTCACAAGAGTGTAAACTGCAAACCTTCTTTATGTAAGACAAATGGCCTGAAGTCAAAGAGCTTAAACCAAACATAAGAGGCTTAGAATAACAGTTACAATTTAATGCAATACCGGACAAATGACAGTGACATGTCTTTTAATCTACACACACACACACACACACACACACACAGCATCTCATGGTTAGTAGCCCCTGTGTTAACTTGTTGAGAAAGCCCTGTGGTATGTCCAGCTGCTGCATGTGTCTGTTGAGGTTCATGCAAAAGAGAGCATTATATTGTATTACTGTTCTGATGAGCTTGACTACAGTGCTGTCATACAGTTTTGAGATCTGAATGTCATGGCATGTCTTAGGATGTGCACCATACGTATGCACTGGAAAACATGAGGAAGGTTATAAAGTAATGACACACACTGCAGTTCCTGACTTTACAACCATTGCAAGAGAATAGACTAGAAAGCACTGACCTGATGATGGTATCCACTGTATAATTTGGCAAGGCAAATATAAATGGGAGGTACAATTAACACAAATTCAGATATACTAGACACTAATGTAGCTATGCACCCTGTGATACAGGCACAAAGCTTTTGTATCCCTGTATCCAAAAGAGAGAAAAGAGGGATATGGCACAGTTTTTATTACTTGCACAGGGCACTGTGGGGAGGGGGGGGGCAGGAGGCCTAGGCTGACACAAAATGTCACTGAGTGTGTGAGGAAGAAAGGGAAGCAGGCAGGCTGTGTGCACGTCTATAGGGGTCCTGCATGTTAAAGTGGTGTGCAACAGTCTGCATGAACACAGCCAAGCTCAGTGCTAGCTCTACATCTTGCTATGTCAGACAGGTGTGAGCCATGCATGGTAGAGGTGGCAGTTCATTGTTGTCACCATGACCACGAGCACTGGCTCAGCCAGGAACTGCACTGGCACCTCCATGCCCAAGGTCAGATGCAATGCTGCTACCTGAGCATGACTGATATCTTCTGGACATGCTCCCTTCACAGGAACACCCAGGACCATGACCCCATGGTCTGCCATGTCTAGGTGTGGACAGCACATTCACCGATGGACCAGCAGTAGTATTGCCACTAGAGAAGCATGATCGGGCATGGCCATGTTGGCTATCAGCAGAAGTTGTGGCTGACCTGCACCCATGAGGATGACATTCCCATCCCAACAGACATTCCATCACAGACACTGCTCTTTCCATGACAGACACCCTCGGTCCTTCACAGACTTCCCCTTGTTCCAATATATAATTCATCCCATCCAGTGAGTCAGCGACATGGTGGAGGCAGTCATGCATGCCAGACTTTGCCACATCCACAACCCTGACCACTTGTCTGGAGCACCTTTCTGAATGTGCCTGTGCCTCCATGATAGCCCTAAAAATATGTTGCATGACACGGGAAGAGACACCTGCATCAGGTGAAGGAGGGACAACAGGCCCCTCCTAGCATGCCTATCAACCCTCCTGTGTGGCACCTCACCAGCACTTCAACTACATCCAGACTCAACAGGCACTGAAGCCGCAGTAGCCACAATTCCCTGCTCAAAGTCCTCACCCCCTAACTGTCCCATATCTGTGGCTCAATGGACTGGGTAGGTGTAGGTGTACTGGGTGTGTCTAGGGAAAAAGGAGAGGGTGGCTGGATGTAAACCTCTATGTCAAATTCAACCTCTGCACACCATGATTGTGCCTCAGTTTCTCCATCATCATCATCATCATCAGTGTCTGATGAGTCATTGACCTCAGGTGGCACAGGGACTAAACTCCTACTGTCATGATCACCTGTGATAAAAAGGGAAAAACACAGGCATACATTACATCTTTTTCATTGCTAGATACTGTTTCATTACTCTAATTGCATGTTTACTGAATTACTTAACTGTAAACTGCTTTTTCATACAGAGAGTTGTATTTTCTGTTTGTGAGTGTTCTATCCGAGCTTTTCTGTGCATTTTTGATTTTTTGAGGTAATCTAGTTTGTTTGCAGTTAAAAGCATTCTCTAGAGTCTGCTTGCTCCTTGATATGTTTAAAACTTTCATTTAGTAGCTAGAGCTAGGAGCTGTAATAGTGTCATTACTATAATTGCATTTTTATTTAATTACTAAATTGTACACTGCTTTTTCATACTGAGACTTGTATTTTCTCTTTGTGAATGCTCTCTCTATGCATTTAAAGTGAGGTTTCTGTGTTCTGCTCAGGTGGCATAATCTTGATAGAGGCCTGCTGTTGTCCAGGCCTGGTAGTTATGTTTGAGTTTCCTGTGTTTCTGGCAGCCATTTTCTGCTGATAGTCTGTCTTCATTATTATTGAGAGTAACAGGGTCTCCTGACCTTCTGTAGTACGAGTGATTGGGTAATAGTAGGGGCTAATAGGACTGAGTAGTAATTTGATCTTCTAACTATTCCATCCTTACTGGTATATAAACCCTATATTTGGAAAAGGTTGCGCTTGTATTTATCAGGCTGTGGATGGTATTTCATTACTGAAACTAAGCAGAAATTCCTTAAGATTCCAAGAGCAGGATAAGTTATTTCTTACAGTTATTTCATTTGAACTGCAATTCTGAAACGCTTATAATTGTGCTATACAGTTAATCTACTACATTTTGGACTATTATAAAGCTTTTTTTACTGTTTCACTGCATTTATGTACTGTTTTATACTGTGTTAACTATATTTTTCATTGCTAGATACTGTTTCATTACTCTGATTGCATGTTTACTGAATAACTTAACTGTAAACTGATTTTTCACACTGAGAGTTGTATTTTCTGTTTATGAGTGCTCTATCTGAGCTTTTCTGTGCATTTTTGATTTTTTGAGGTTACTGTGTTCTAATCTAGTCTGTTTGTAGTTAAAAGCATTCTCTCTGCTTGTTCCTTGATCTGTTTAAAACTTTCATTTAGTGGCTACAGCTAGGAGCTGTAGTTTCCCACCCACCCTAGAGTTGTGGTGTTCTTATACTTGGTAGCTTTGCAGTTGCACGCCCATACTGTATATTTAATCTGTGACACTCCTCCTAGTCTAGTGTCATTAGTTCATTCAATCTAATAGAGAACATTTGTAAAGGCCAACCCACTCAGATTCTTAACGTTGAATTAACTTCTGTTCCAGCATTCTCCATTTTCACTTTACTGAAAAAAAATTCTAAGCTTGCTTCCCCCCTTTCCTGTAACAAGTGTAGTCCAGATACAGATCTGATGTATCCAGGACTGTTTGTAAGCTCCTGAGCCCCCTTAACTATGGTTAAACTATTCCTGGTGCCATAAAGTCTGCTCTTCAAATTTTCCCCTTGCAACTAGCCAGCTTTTTAGTTTTAACACTCAAATCTGTTTCTTTGAGCTCAGCACTTGTTCAGAACTCATAAGCACTAAATAAGCTACAAATTACTACAGCACTCAACTTTCCTCACTTGTCTAGAGGAAAACAGCTCTTAGTACTTAATAAATAAGCACCTATCCAGGCATGTCTAAAGGTCAGCTCCCAGTGTTTTCTCCTGTCTACCTCATGAATATGGGCATCTTGGGGCAATGCAGCAATTGCCTCATGTACACAGACAACTCTCTCCTCCTACCACCCAACACTATGACCTGTGAGAGATGCACTTATATAGCCAAACTGGAAGCAAAGCTCTCTTCACCAAAGACTGGACTAGACAGTCAAGAGGAGAAGGTAAACACTTGCACTACACCACACTCATCACATAGTCCCTCAAAACCTACACCACCAAAACATATACACAGAAGCACAAAACACATGCCTACATTCATGGAGGCTCTGAATAAAAATCTGACCAAACAACCATGACCTCCAAAGCAGAAATGCAAGCAACCTCCACCCCCCAACACAACCGAAATGGCACACAGCCCACATACTCAGTGCACCACTCAACTACAGCCCATAAGGCATAACAACGTACCCAACACTCTAGTCATAGGTGACTCTATAGTCAGGCACACTGATGTTCTACTCACCAGGCTAAATAAGGAGAAAATTACTGTCAGCTGCCTGTCAGGTGCCAGGATCTGACAAATAATGCAAGCACTCAGGTCACTCCACAACAATTACAAATACGACTCTGTCATTGTCCATGTTGGTGTGAATGACCTGAGACATATCTCCCTGGACTACATGAAAAGAGACATGGAGGAGCACTTCGATCTTGTAGCCCAGGCAGGTTTAACCCTAGTCCTGGGTAGTATCCTGCCATCACCCAGAATGATACCACAGTACAAGGACAAAATAATTGACTTCAACAATTGGCTATGCTTCTGGTGTCATTCTAAGGGAATCCAGTATCTGTCTGCCTGGGATAACATGATTGACAGACCACGATGCTTTGCCAGAGATGGCCTGCACCTATTACCCTTGGGATTCTGGATACTGGCAAAGGCTCTTGCCACCCCTATAGTGCCTTTTTTATGCAAGGTACAAATGACAAATTCACCACGATAACAGGTACAAGCAAGCAAAATCTGAGGGTAATTCTACTCAATGCTAGAAGTCTAAACCTGAAAATGCACTCACTCGAGGCACTCCTTAAAATGGAGAACATTGACATATGTGCAGTGACAGAGACCTGGTTCAAAGCTCCAGAGAGCACCCCTGCATTACCAGGCTATAATTCATACCACACCTTTCGGCCACCTAACCTGGACTAAAACACTAAAGGTGGAGGCATGTCTATATTCATTAAGGATATCCACACCTCCAAGCTAGTTGCACAGCATAATGCATCCAAGATTATCCAAGTTTAACTAACTCTGGGCAAGACCACAATCCAGATTGTAGCTTGATACAGACCTCTCACCATGCCCCAGGATTACCACTCCTCTTTTCTTGATACACTGGAAAATATTAGGGTACAACCCAACACCCTAATAATGGGTACTTTCAACTACCCAACCATTAATTGGGAAAACTACTCATGTACCAACTCTTTTGTTCAACGTTTTCTGGAATTCATTAATTCCAATGCCTTGGATCAACTTATCCACACCCCCATCAGAGGCAGCAATATCCTAGACCTGGTCATCACCAACATGGGCAACCGGCGTCCCACACCAGAGGTCAATTCCTCGTTGGTCAGATCCGACCACAAGCTAATCAGCCTAGACATCCACATCCCGCTCCCACCCCTCATTAGGAAAACAACTGTAAAAAATGTCTCCAAAGCCATCTTCACGATTCTTACGACAGAAGTGGCAAACTTCACGACACCCATGCAGATGGACAATAGAGGTACGACTGCTGAATCCTACAAAAATGCACTTTATAAGCACTTACATGAGTGCATGGATCATGCTATCCCTAACAGAACCAAAATGCTATCCTCCACAAAAAGGAAGCCAATCTGGTGGTCTTCTGCCATAAACAAACTCTACAACAGAAGAAAGAAACTGTTGCAAAAAAAGAGTAAAATCCAATGATTGCAGGAACACCCTGGTCAGCCTCAGTAAGAAGATGAGCTCCCTCATAAAATCCTCCAAAGCTAGTTATGAAAACAAAATCACCACTGATTCTAAAGACAACCACAAAGCATTCTATAGCTATGTCAAGAATCTCAATGGCAACACTCAGATCTGCTCTGAGTTACAGCACAATGATACTAAATATACAGAACCAACTGATATTGCCAACATCCCGGCAGATAGGTTCAGTGCTAACTTTACCCACCTTTCACCCCCTAAAGGGCCCATCTCTATACCGGAAGAATGCAAAATTCCTGTAATCATGGCTGCACAGGTAAAAACCTCACTCTCCAAAGCCAAAAACACAGCATCCATGGGACCTGACAACATCACAGGCTGCCTACTACATGAACTACAGAATGAACTGGAACACCACCTAAGTACCATGTTCAGTCATAGCCTCACCTCAGGCTTTGTGCCCATTGAATGGTGCACCATGACAGTTATCCCACTCCACAAAGGGGGAGCCATGACAGACCCCAGGAACTACCACCCTATTAGCCTGGTCTGCAAGGCCATGGAATGTATCATCATGGAACTCATAAAAAAAAAATTGGAAATCTTCAAACTCTGGACCCCACACAGTTCAGGTTTGTAAAAGGCAGATCATGTCTCCTAAACCTGATAGACATCATTGAAGCAGTCCCCAAAGCCATAGATGAGGGTAAGGTGGTTCACACAGCCTATCTAGGTCTCGCCAAGGCATTCAACACCATCCCCCACTCTGGAATTATAAATAAACTCACTAAACTAGGTATAAATCCCTATGTCACAAAGATGGGTTGCCAATAGGCTTACTGACAGAACCCACACTGTGAAAGTAGCAGACTCCAAATCAGACTTCAAACCAGTGACAAAAGGAGTACCACAGGGTTCAGTCCTGGATCCTTTCCTGTTTGGTATCTACTTCTCTGAAGTACAGACTAACACAGAAGGTCTTTGGCTAACTAAGTTTGCAGATGACTGCAAACTAGGAGTCATAATCAAAACTCCTAATGATGTGGGACATCCTACAAAAGGGCTTCACTGAGACACATGCCTGGTGTCAAAGCCATGGCCTCAAGCTCAATGCCAAAAAGTGCATTGTCATCCCCTTTGGTAAAAACTCTGTACCCATGAACTACCACATAGGTGGTAATCTACTTAACACCAAAAGTGTGATAAGAGAGCTTAGGACGCAGATGGACAGTAGTCTCTTCTTTGATAATCACATTGCCACAGTGGCCAGAAAATCCTTCTACGTGGCACACCTCATCACAAAAGGTTTCTCATCCAAAAAAAAGAGGTCATTGTTTCCCCTCTACTCATCACTCATTAGACCCATTATAGAGTACAATGCCCCTTTTGGTATGTACCTCACAAGACACCTAGAGCAACCGGAAAGGCCACAGAAATACCTCACAAAGAGGATTACTGGCCTCAAACAGATGCCCTACGCAGACCATCTAAAAAAACTCCAGCTTTACTCCATCGCATATCGCCTACTCAGAGGTGATCTCTGCCTAACATACAAAGCTATGTCAAACCCAGAGCTGTTGGACATGCTCTACTTAAAGAAATCCCAATCCCTCCGAGCTACACGCTGTAGGGACCTAAACCTTGTCACCACAATAAACATAACATGCTGGAGGGATAGATTCCTGTCCCAGAGACTTCCCAATCTCTGGAACAGACTGCCTATCTATGTCAAACAGAGCTCCTCATTAGCACTCTTCAAGAAAAAATTTGATTATTGGATGGGTAATAGGAAATTCACCCCAGGGATCACTTCTGTGGCTTTGCTTGACAGGGGCACAGGAAAATAGTTTTCTTGGGTGGCGAAAGCCAGGGCACCTTTTGGCTAGGCTTGTATAGGCCCTAGGGCCAATAGCCTAGTACCTACCTATGAATCTATGAACCTAATACCTACACTAATATGGTGTGATATATGTTAAACAACTAACAGTGCTGCCACTATTACAGACAGTACAGAAATACACACAACAGGCCTAAAATGACACGTTATGATATTTCTACAAATTGATCTACAGTACTGAAATACATTTATTTGGCCTACCATCTGCAGGAGGCAGATGTCACTAGATTCCTGACAGTTCTGAAATAAGTTAAGCAAGAGGTAAGGGCAGCATCATCACATTTAACAGTAAGACAGTGGCTACTACATGTACTCCTCTTTATCTGCATGAAGTTTACATTCATGGCTGACAACTTCAAACTGAGCTTATTACTGTACCAATCGTTACCCCCCCCCCAAAAAAAAAAAACAGACGTGATACAGAACTAACTTTTATTTCAATTGTTTTACTATATAACAGTATCCAACTGGTCATATAACAAAGCCTACCTGGAAGCTCTTCCTGGGACTGAGAAGGAATGGCACTCACATCAATGACATGTTGTGGTCCACTCTGCTGTGATTTGTCCTGTTGTAGAAGATTTGCCAAGAATTCCTCATTGGGGATGAGATGTGGTTCTGCAGCAAGCTCAGCCCCCTAGGTTACCCTCTGGTTTTGGACAACAGCAGTTGCACACCTCCATACAGAAGTGATCATGTCAGTGGCCCTGTGGCACACGTGCTCATAAGTCTGGCTGCAGCTGCACACTGAATTTATGTTGGCAATGATATAGCACCATAGTCCAAGCCTCTATTGCATATTGGAATAAACCTTCCCAGAAGAAATGCCCCACGTTGGTGGAGCACATACACAATTATAATATTCTTAGCCTCACTGAAGGGGGGTCTGCACCTCAATGACATGTTTTGTCTTAAAAGAGAACAGAATTATAATACACATAAGTATCACATAAATACAAATTAACTGTTACCACATAAAACAGTTAAGGTAGGCACTCAGTAGTACCCACTGGAAAAACACAAAACATTCTTCAGATGTAAAATACTAACAACAGGCAGGCTGCAAAACAAGGAGAGTAGCTAAAGCAACATATCCTTGTATGTGTCATAGCAGTAACTCAACAGTGCTCCCTCCCAAACTAACACTCCATTCTAGTTTGTGGTATAAAAGTAACTTTTCTTTGCTCCCCCACCCACAAAAGAACAGGCACATGAACCATTTTGCTAATAAAATACATTTGAAATGCTAAACATGCATTCAAAGGACCTGTTCCTGAAACATTTGTACATATGTGTCACACAGCTTACTATTTCATGTAATGCCAATCATCTGTACCTCTGAAATGGCTTGATAAAATGGCCATGCCATCACTACACTTCTAACTAATGTATACAGATAACAGTGTAAAAGGTTTTGCTTCACGTTATTCATGAACATATTCCAGCATATGCATTATGTAGGTAACAAAATGACAGCATACATGCCAGATTTCCATACTCCTTTGTAAATATAGCTTTGGAAATATTTTGCTTTTCTGAACATGTAACAAGTATCCCCACCATCAGTTTGGCAAGCTACATATTTGCCTTTTTATAATGTAGTAGATTATTAATGGATTGCATCTGACTTAGGCTGTGTTTCAGAGATGCTAATTACAGCATAAACAGCTGAACTCTGTGCTAATCAACCAATCTGGTGAGCTAGTCAACAAGTTATAAAGCAACCCTTTAGACTCCATGCTGTTTTTTCCTGTGGATTTCAAAAGTAGTAGAGCACAGACACAGAAAGTCTACACAGACAGAATGTTAGGAGATGCTGCTGCTTAACTCCATTTCTATGTGCTGCAGGCTACATGCAATGCTGCTGCCAATAGGCCTAGGCTGAGAAGGAGAAGATTTTTCAGGCCACGTTTAACTTATCACAACATACATGACATGGACATTGTGGAGTGCTACATGGTGGACAAGGACATGATACAGAAACCCTGTGACCTCTGACAGCCTCAACCCATTGCCACAGTCTTTACCTCTCCAAGTATTGGCTGTGTACTGCTTGCATCACAGTCAGCCCACAACTAACACTGTAGTAACTGCTTCATTTACAAGGTAAGTCCTGAACATGTACTGTATTGTATAATAATATTATCATATGTCCTTGTATTTCATCACTTGGTACAGTAAGCGACTACAAGGTGGGATATTTGTACAAAAAATAATGTAATGTGACAGCAGAGAGTTATTTGATTTGCATGTGTCCATTAGACAGAAGTAGGCCTCGGGCCTCAAAGGTTCATACATTGATACCTCCTCAAAGTACTGATGATAACTGCATGCCCTCAGTTTAGCGCCATACGTTTCTAATGGGAAATCATAAAGAGAGAGGTTAGGAAGTAATTAGGCACATAGCAGTTTTTGGCTTTGCCATTCTCACAAGATCAAACAGGCAGGATGCAAAACAATGAGAGTAAGAAAAGCAACATATCCTTGTTTGTGCAATGACAGCAGCTCAGCCTGGGTCCACCCCCCTTAAAAGAACATTATGCACTTTCATGTGCCATCACAGGAGCCCACCTTTGCTCCCCACCCCCAAAACAGAAGTTTATGCTTGTTTGTGCCATCCAATCTGCCTTTCATTTGATGCCAACTGCATGTCATAGTGTTCCCAGTTATTGTCCTCAAAAAATTTAAGGTTAATGATATAGAATGGCTTGCACACTGCATGTCTCTGAGTACTGGTCAGAGAACTGATGAATGACCATGAAACACAGAAAAGTAGGACACAGCTGTATACTTGCAAGGAATAATCATAACAGGTTATGTGATCATTAAGTGCACTATATCCAAATATACTAAATATAATACATCTACAAATGACAGGTCATGCCTTGATATCAGTGTATATTCAGTTGCACTTCTTGTATGAGGAATTACATTATGTATTTGCTGCAAAACTGTTTGTGTGGCAAAGATGGATAAGTACCCCCTTCTGTTTTCTGATGCGGCATTACAGTGAGAGTTGCGATCCAGACCTATGTAGTCATATGTTGTGTACTAACATTTTCTACTGTGTATGTCATAGATTCATTTTCCTCAGTTCAACCAATTCTCTATTTCTTTATACTTTTGTTTTGAGCGGGGAGGCTACTGTTTGAGTGATACACCACTTAACACAAATGGCTTTGGCTATGTGCATCTCATTTGTACGTAGAGTTGCAGTGCACAAATCAGATGAATGGCCCACTCCGGTAGCAGACAGGACTCAGGCCACTGCAAACATACACCCAGTGCATTCAAGTAATACTTTTGGCTATCACATAACACATTTTCTGGCAATGCACACTCTTGTGCAATGTGTTTGCATGATGGTAAGCGATGTGCAACACTTTCAAATGTTGCAAAACCAAAAAGTACAAATTCCCAGTAAGCATGATGCCTGCAATTGGCAGGAAAACATCATTCTACATTGGTCTTGATCTGTGGTAGGCACGGCAGGTATTCCTGGAGAGGTTTAGAGATTCCATGCTCAAAGGAGCCCAAAGTGTTTGCTGGACTCCTAATGAATGAACATGGGCCAAGGCTTTTGCAGAGGGACTATCATGGCTCAGATTACAAGGCAGAGGCAAGGAATAGTCTGGCCCAGGCTCCAACCAGTGCTACTGGTATTTGTTGCACTGGTGTACAATGTAGGAATTGCTACAGAGACTTCAGGATGAGGAAGAAGGATACCCTCGACCATTGGATTGAGGAATATGGGACTGGGGGCGCCCCACAGATGTATAAATATCACTTACAGAGACTACTTGTAAGAGTTAAGAGCGGGATATAGTCAGGATTGGTATGCTTAATGGTATTCTATTCGTTTTTCTTTTTTCCACAGAAGTCACAGACCAAGAACTGAATATGCAAATCCATGTTGCTAGATTGGCAAGGATACGAGAAGCATGTGGTAAATATGCATCCAAACAGTACTGTTATTTTAGCATTAAAAGTAAAGATGCCTTTATTGCTTTATTGTATAGTTGTATCAAATTCAGCATTCATTTCTCAACTGTAATAGGCAAGTTTGCATGCATTAATCTGGAGGCCAAAACAGCATTTCACTATTACAGAGTAGTCATAGGTTGTGCCTTCAAAATCCACACTTCCCAAATATACAAAACTGCAACATTTTCATCAGTATCGCAATGTAACATCAGAGCTCTAAAGCAGTGATACCACTGCAACACTGTAAACTGTAATCAGTATAATTGGAACATGCATATGTGCAATATAATCACGCATCAAGGATTGCTTGCTGCAATCTGTAGTACATCTGTTAGGAGCTGGGTAGTCTTAGCAATAAACAATATATTTCTTAGGAGTTGATAGTCTTAAAAGCAAATGTAACAGAATAGAGTCAAACAGTTGTATCAGTGCTTTGCATGTCACATATGAAGTTGCTAATTTTCTCCCTTTTCCTCCCCCCAACCCTTTTCTCTCTCTTTTTTTAATTTTTTCTTTTTTTTTTCTTTTTCCCACAGCACAGAAGGGTAGACCAGTCCCATGGGATCCTTCTGCCTCCTCTCCACCGGCTACAGCACCACTGCCCAGCATATCTGCTGTGTGACTTGGTAGCAACCCCTATGATGCCCCTGCACTACCTGGCCCCTCAGGTACTTCTGCCCCACAGGATAGGCCAGTGGTTCCCTATTGGAGCAGTGACAGAGGTGATGAGTTTATCACCAGTGATGATCTGTCAGGGTTGGTGTGTAGGATTGTGCACCACAGAGTTGGTGCATGCCTGCACCAGATGGAGACACTGCTCTCCTTCATTGTATTAAATAACACAAGGAGACACAGACATTAGACACTGCAGCCATCAGCATAGTGAGGTGACAATAATGACAGTCCAGCGGATGATGGCTCGATTCTCACTGTCACCCAAATTGACATCCGTGGGTCCGTAATGTCTCCAACCTCACCATGACCGTGGTGTTCTCCCACTTCTTGTGTCCTTCACTATCCCTGCCTCTTGTTTTGTTTGTCTTGTCTGTCTGTAATTTTTTCATCACCTGCCTAACTTAACTCACCCAGACATTCCTACATTATTTCCCCAACATTCCTCTTTCTCACAAAAAAAAAAAGGGCACCTGTGCCACAAAAAAAAAAAAAAAGTCCCATATATAGATCTCCATTTCTCACATGTGTCTTCATGACACACTTGTTTCAGTCCAATCCCCTATGCAACATATTGTGTTGTGGTCACCCCCCTCTCTCTGGAGGCGACAGTCCAAATTCAGCTAATATTTTGCATATCTATGTTCATGATTTATTCTTGAAGAAATGGATAGCTATGGTTCTTACCTACACCCTTCCTGCACATTCCTGCCCTCCTTTCACTTTGTTCTTTCCCTGCTTGCTCCCCATTTCACCACTTTCCTATATTTCCCATTTCTTTCTTTAAAGCATAATTGTGTGATGGTGTGCATCACACACTAATGCACGGCTATAGCAAAAAGCAGTTATAAGTGCTTAATACAGTTGTATTGGAAGCCAGTGCCATCTAGTGATATTATAGAGACTCCACACCTGCTATCATACTTCAGAATTTGGATTTACATGTAAAAGTATTTTAAACTGCTACACATACCAAGATTCAAACCCAGTACCATCTGAACACAGCACTGCATTACCAGATAGTGCTACAGACTTGTTTAAGCAGCAGGTATATTTTAGAGACTGACTAGCAAATGGCAGACTTAGTGTTATTGTATACACCTGCTACTTAGCTTAATCTCTATGCAGGAATTAATGCAGTTAATGCAGTCATAAATTCCTTTTTGGAGCCAAATGATACTGGTTCCAAATACAGCAATAGCTCGAACATTGAACTATTTTGGTGGTAGTGTTGCTAATTGATGCTGTGCAATACACAGCATTGTGCACCATTGTGCACTACTACTGTATAAAACTAAATTGGGATGATGTAATAATCCTTTATAAAACATCACTGGATCATGCAATGCTGCTTTATTCAAATTTAATGGGGAAGATATGATCTTAGCAATATGGGAAGCAAGCACAGGAGAGTACAGAGAACATCTTTGCTAAACTGCTTCAGATACTATTCAATGTATATATCTGTTAGCTAACTGACTCTGTAGCAGCAAGTGTTAATGCATTGTTGTTGGAACAGATGTTACTTGATTCAAATATGGGGGAGTAATTTTACAAGCATGTATGATTCATAGATTAGTACTAGGCTAACTACCCCTGTGGGCCATTTTTAAGCCTAGCCAATTACCCCATGTGAGACTTGAACCCTGCACCTTGTGTCTATAAAGTGAACACCTTAACCATTATGCCATATCTACTTATATTGCTGCCATTTACCATTGCTTCATGTTGGTGCAGAATGTGCACCATTATACAATAATTCATTAAAGGAAAGAAATGAGGAAGATAGGAAAGTGGTGAAATGGGAAGCAAGCAGGGGAAGAACAAAGTGAAAGGAAGGCAGAAATATGCAGGAAGAATGCAGGAAAGAACCATAACTGTTTATTTCTTCAAGAATAAAGCATGAGCATATATGTAAAATATTAGCTGAATTTGGACTGTCACCTCCAGAGAAAGGAGTGAACACAACACAATCTGTTGTATAGGGAATTGTATCAAACCAAGTGTGTCACAAAGACATGTGCGAAATGGAGAGCTATGTATGGGACATTTTTTTTTTGTGTGGGACAGGAGACCATTTTTTTTGTTTTTTTATTGAGAGAGAGAGAAATCCCAGAGCCAATGGTCGAGGGTATCCCACTTTCTTCTCTGGAGGTCATCGAAGTGATATTTATATTGCTCACCAGTGCGGGGGATATCTGTAGCACTGGTCAAAGCCCTGGCAAGGCTATTTCAGGCTTCAGATTTGTATTCTGAGCCTGAATATCCCTGCTGCTGCAACTGGGGCCCATGATGCTTAATTAGGAGTCCAACAAAACACCTCTGTACCAGAAAGTGCACAACCTTATTAGCAACTCCTGACATGCCTGCCATAGCTTAAGCTTAATGCATAATGAGCATTTCCCACCAACTGCATTTTATATGATGATGTTTTCCCACCTATTGCATGTATCATGTTTATTGAGAGTGGGCACTTTTTGATTTTGCTACATTTGAAAACATCATGCATCGCTTAGCATCACTCAGAAACAGTAGGTGAGGGAGCACACTGCTGGGCACCATGTTTATTGAATCACACACATTGACATTTCATATATTTGCTCAAATTCTCATTCTCTTCAAGTACCCATGTTTAGAGCTTTTATGCACTCAAAGGGCTTCATGCAGAAATATTCAAGCTATTTATGTTCATAGATAGGTTGACTGCCCTTATGGTCCATTTTAAGCCTATTCAAGTATTCCATTTGAGAATCAAATCCTGCATCTTGTGTTTGTAAGGCAAACATTTTAACCATTATCCCAACTCCCTCAACCCAAATATGTTTTTAGATTCATAGGTAAATACTAGGCTAACTGCCCTGAAGAGCCATTTCAAGCCTAGCCAACATTCAATTAAACCTTGTACGTTTTGTATATGAGGCAAATACTTTAATCATCATGTCAAACCCACCCACCTAATAAATCACTTGGCTAATTTGTTGCACCATTGCTCATTATCTTGGTCCTTTTTAATGCACAGACTATATCACCCCAGATGGGATTAAAACCCACAATCTCTTTTTTAAGAGGACAATACATTATCCATCAGGCCACTGTGTAGAGCCTGTATGTTTATGAGTTTGCATAGTAAAATCATGTAATATCTGTATTCATTGGGTGACTAATAATTACAGCATCAGCTTTGGGTTGCTGCAAGTTCAAACCTTGATGTGAGGAACAAACTGACATGAGCTGAGATTTAAAATGTTAGTGAAGTGGTCCTTGATTTCATAAGTAGACTTTTAGGTCTTAGAAAATCAGGTCTATATTACAACATCAAACTAAAACAAGTTCAAATGTTGCAATATCGAATCCTAAAGTCTGAAAGTGGAAAATAGTGAAGCCACGGCACATAGAATTTTTTCCCAGGGAAAAAAAATCGGTGAGCCGTTTCTGGGGCTTTGCTATTTCCTCCACTGTGGTGTGATCTCAGTGTTGGTATATTTAAGTAGGGGGGTGTGAGGGGCACAGCTCCCCATGTTGTGGGGTGTGGGGGGGGTGAAGCACCCCACTTCAGTTTGGGTTTAAGGTTAACTTTTTTTTTGTCACGGAACAGCGATTTTTTTTCCCGGGGAAAAAATCGCTGTTCTGTGCTTTCGGTTTTGTTGGGTTTTGAACATAATGGTTCGATATTACAATGATTGAACTTTTGTAAGTTGTGATATAGACCCTAGCAAATCTATTTTAGGCTTAAGCAACAGCAACTATGAACCATGAAACTTCAAACACCAAAATGCTAAGGAAACACTGCACTTAAACCAATTGCTCACAATATCAACACTGTGAAACTTCCAGCTGCAATTTTTTTTTTTGGGGGGGGCCTCCATCTTCTGTCCCAAAGGGTGAATGCCCCTCATGCTTCCTGAACTTAAGTATATCAACTTTACTTTTGCACAAATGTGAAGAAGGGAGAACTCTCAAAAAACAAAGGCCTCACTGCTAGCACACATACAGAAATTGCAAAAAAAAAACAGTGATTCCTATAGGAAATAGCATTCAGCATGTTGTTTCTTTGTGTTTTGTAATTCAGGATTAAGTAAACTGGCATTCAAGCAATTAGATGTTGGCAATCTGCAGATATATGTAAACAACTGCTAGGTAGATTTTGATCATAATAGGTGTTTTAGTTATAGACTGTACTTCACTGATGTGTTTTTTTTGTTTGTTTTCTTTTTTGAATAGATATCAAGTGTCACTTTTTAGAATGTAGACTGACGTGTGTGTGTTTTGTGTGTGTGTGTATACACACACACACACACACACACACACACACACACACACACACACACACACGCACACACACACAAACCGACAGTGAGATGTGGATATCTGATTCCTACATAGTAGTTGACATTCAAGGCTAAACTTATTTAAAAAGTGGTTGTCATTTAAACAAATTTTCAGTAGCTCTGAATAATGTTATACTAAATTTGGGAGGTTAGTGTATTGGCAGACAGAAAGTGAAGGGTGTGATTTTCACATGTGGTAATTGACTAGGCTTAAATTGCCCAAGAGGTGGTTAATCTAATACTAATCAATGAACCTAAACCTGCAGTGACAAAGGATATTGGCTGTTTCCTTCTAGGTTAATGGAGAACACAACAGTCAGATAAATACATTTTATATATTAATTAGAAAATTATTCAGTAAGTAGTAGATTATAAAAAAATTGATATAAACATTTCCATATCTGCACGTTTGTCTTTCTTTTGTTTTCTCTCTCTCTTTTTTCAAAAATACCATTAAGTGTCTTACTGTAAGATCATGTGTTTATTTATTTATTTATTTATCTATGTATATATTTATTTATTGACATTTGATTAGTGGGAAAATCTGACTGGGTAGAAGCCCATTTTTACCATGTCTTCAAATATATAGCGAATATACTAAATACACACACACACACACACACACACACACACACACACACACACACACACACACACACACACACACACACACACAGACACACACACAAACACACACACACAGACGTTTTACTTCTTTAAAGAATTCCCTTAGTTTTTCAGAGCTTGTGTAGTATGCTTATTAGCATACTTTTTCCTAGTAATCTGGCATGGCACAGAAATAACAATAATTCCCAGTCTAAAAGCTATCAATTGTTGATACAGCATTTATTTCAAGGTGCTGCACTCTCTAAGTGAGCTTCTAATGAGTTAGGAAGGATAATGAGTTTTTTAATGAGTCTGTCCGTATTTTAAAGCACTGTGCATCACTGAAACCACAGTAATATGTTGTAGAATCAACAATCTGTAGATGATTTATTTGTAACTTAAAAATACATTTTGTAGTATCCAGAGTTACCGAAAATCTGTTTCCCGCTTTGTTGTTCATGTAACCACCAGAATACTTCCAGAAAAGAAATGTTCGTCTCTGACTACTATCTCGTTTGAACCAGGAGAGATTGTAGTTAATCTGCTGCATTGAGTAAGTACATTCCAGTGTAGCAGAGTAACCTTTAACAGCAGTTAAATAAGGTTGTGTTTGTGTAACACTGTCTTCATTGCACAAACCTAAAAAGTAAGAAAAGAGAAATCAAAAATTCTGTGCTTTCCAAATCAGAAGAGTAAAATGACCTACTGAAATTCTATAAAATATAACACTAGAAAGGCAGCTTTAAGAATATAAAACTTTTATTTTTCTTAAATTTATATATTAAAAAAAACGCACAATAAATTAATAAGGAAAATAAAGTCACTATAGTTAAGAGTTGATTCATTACAGAATGTGAGTGAAACAAAAATTGTTTGTTTCTTTCAGCTTTTCCCAGTTAGGAGTCGCCACAGTGGAACTTCGGTCCGCTAATGATTGGCAGTAGATTTTGACGTGCTGGCTTGCCAGGCCTAACGCACAACCTTCAACGAAGGAAGGCCCATTCACGAATGTCGCCACACAGAAGACGCTCTAACTGAGAATCGAACGGGAAACATCTAACTGTGAGGCGACAACGCTACCGCAGCACCACCACTGTTTCAAAAGATTTATAAACAGGAAGAGAGACTTGAGAGATGAAAGCCTTTTGTATGTGTTCATGTGTTTCTGTGGTTATAGGTGTTTGAAAAAATGCTAGTGAAAAGTTCTTGATTACCCAAATGCATAATGATGCTAACCGTTTCACATATTTCCTGTTACAAAACCCTGTACTCCTTTAATGTAAATACAGCATTATACTATCATATTTTATAAAAAGATACCCCATGGTTCTGAGTGCTAAGCTTTCAAATTTTGTTATAAATTTCTGTGGACAAAATTAACATAAACTTATGATGTACTCATATTTATTAATTCAGTGTTAGCAATTAAGCTTTGCAAACACATGAAAAACACTCATTATTGCTTTTTGTTCATTATTCTACAAAACGCTTACTTATATTTGTGCCCTGCAAACAGCATCAGAAAAAAATAATGTAATAACTATGGAGAGCCAGAAAATAAAAGTGAGCTGTTCATGTATGTACTACACATACAAACTAAATTATAGCACATATGTGACCTTTCCAGCTTCATTCGTCTGTTAAACTCCTCTTCCCCATAGCAGGCATTCGTGAAGTTAATTTGCTGAGGAAATGTATTTTAATTACATACTTCTTTGCCAGTGGAAAAAAAATGTTTCAAAATCTGTCCCCCGGATTCTCAAAAGTTTGCATGGAGTGCAAGATTGGTGCAGGAGCCCAAGCAGGCAATATATCTGCCGTGCAATCCAGGAACAGCCTGCAGGGGTGTGCAATAGTGCTCCTGCACTAATCTTGCATGGACTAAGCCCTGGTATGCAATTCATCCCATTTTCAGGTGAAATCCATGCAAATGAAGTTATTTTGCAGTCCAGGAAGCTTGCAACAGTCCGTGCAAGACTAGTGCTATCTGCAGAAATGCATTCGGTTAGTAACCGAGTACATTTCTACAAAATCCAAAACTGAGCTATGACAGCTCCAAATAAAGGCGGCATATCATTCAGGAAGCATGCCAATGGCCAAGTATAAGGCCATTGGCATTGCAAACAATACAAAAAATAAAAAAAAATCAACTTTTATTTTTTTTAGTCGATCTCGGCTGTTTAAGCATAGGGCAGCGGCGTGCAAACGGGATCAGGGGAAAATAATAAAATAAACCTAAAATAAACATTCTAACTAAAATCAGTGTTATGTCATGCAAGTCAATGGCAGGCAGAAGACAACCTGGCCAGTGAGTAGTGGTTGCTAAGGTGGGAGGCTCAGTGTGACACATGTAACTATGCATTAGCAGGCAATCCTATGCAAATGAGGGGAAGGTTAGTGAATTCCAGTTTTCCCCAGCATGTGAGTCAGGTCCCAACAGTATAAGAGTATGAATAGCTGTGTGCAAGCCTAGAGGTAGGTGACATCATGGGGGTGTGTGTCAGGCATACTGTAAGTGGATTGGAGCCTAGAGGCTCGGGTTTGCTCCTAGGTTAGCACAGCTAAGTTATAGGGTGTGTCTAAACCTGCCTAGCAGTCTTTACAAATTGTAAGTAGGTGTGTGCGCTGTGCACCGGGTTTTACAGGAAGAAAAAAGAAGTTAAACCAGGAAATAGCAGCAGTGTGCACATTTGAGCACTCTGTTTGCGTGGCGCACACATGGGCTTAAACAGAAGGGCAATGGGAAAGGAAAACAGCAGTAGGAAGTTAATCAAGGAGTATTAGCTTAGCTGCCAGGTGAAATGTATCAGAACCAGCCAATTACACAGGCAGCAGACCATCCCAGCACAGAACCCCACTATAAACTATGCAAACACCTACCCCTCTGGTTTTCCCCACACTCTACACCACCGGTGTAAACAAGCGGGGAACTTTTAACACTCACAACAGCAAAATGTTATGGGCTGCAATAGCTATCATAGAACTTGTGGAAGAGGCTGAGGTTGGTGAGGATGTGAATGCTGCCAAGCAACCCGCAGTGAGGAGACAGAGAAGAGTGTACTGACCCAGGATAACCTACCATGGGCTGCATGAGCTAGAGATAGTGGAGCACTATAGGGTGGACAGGGACCTCCTACAGCAAATTGTTGAGCTGTGCTGGCCACAGCTCACACACAGAACTAACAGAGGGGAACCCATCCCAGTGGATACCAAGGTATGTGTAGGCCTAAGAATACTAGCTATAGGTACCTTCCAAAGGCCACCTGGGGATATGATGGGGATTAAACAGGCATCAGTATCCAGGGTACTCCACCAGTTCCTGGATGCCATGTCAGCACATGTCGGTGAACACATATATTTCCCCAAAACCCGTGAGGCGTTGGCCAGCAATATGCGTCTCTTCCACAAATAGCAGAATACCCGGAGGTAGTGGGTGCAATAGACTGCATGCACAAACATATCAAAACACTACCTGGTGAGCGGGGTAGGGTCTACATCAACCACAAGGGCTTGCCCTCCATCAACTGCCAGGTCATATGCGATGCCCAGGGCGTAATAATGAACATGCGTGCTGGCTGTCCTGGAAGCTATCAATATTCCCACATATGGCATCTGATGCAGCTGTACCAGAGATTTGCCAATCGGTACATCCCACACGGTCACCTAGTGGGGGATGCTGGATACGTACTGGAGCCATTGCTGATGACACCCATCAGAAATGCACACACATCCAAACAAGAACTCAATAATAAGGCACACACACAAACAAGAATCATAATAGAGCATGTGTTTGGGATGCTCAAGTCACGGTTCTGGTGCCTGGACACATCTAGTGGAGCCTTGCAGTACTCACCAGCTACATGTACCCAAATTGTCCTTGCATGTGCCATGCTGCACAATATGATCCTACGGAAACAGCTGCAGCAGGAACAGCACGGGGCAGGGCCACACAGCACCCCCACCATTGCCAAGGCTTGTACAGGCACAGAGTGACTCAGAGGAGGAACAACCTGAGCCTGCCCCAGTAGGCAGAAGGAGGCATGCCCAGTATGCCCTGGCCTTGGCAAAGAGGCAATGCATAGCACATACACTGGCACGGGAGGGACCCAGGGAATAACACCTCTCTCTGACTCTCACATACAGTAAAAGGGATGCCAAACATTACACTACCTGTGCCTAACCATGTGTAGGGAGTGTACAATGTGCATCTGCCATAGGCAGCCCTGCAGCGCAACCCTCAATACTGGGATACCCACAAGGTAAGTGACTCACACATGCCAGTCGGGGGGGGGAGGTCACATACCCAACAACAGTCACAGCCAACAGGACAGGTGTAGACAAACACAAAAAATGCTGTACTATGGCCTCTGAATGAGGCCTATGGGTAACCCCCCCCCCAGGCCTACACAAACAGACTACAGCATGCCAGGCAGTGGGATGTCAGTTGTGAAGGCTAGGAAGTCAGAAACTAATATGAAGGTAATTAAAAACTAAAATCTGTAGTACACTGGTATGCCTCTAGCCAGCACAATAGGTAAGACTACAGACTGAAATGGAGTACCTGACATACCAGTACAATCCTAGAAAATGTGTACAAGTATCAGGCATGCCCCCTATCCTACATAGACATATAGTAACAGTCAGGTGTGCCCCCCGATCCTGTGTAGAAATGTAGAACTAGTCGGGGGTGCTCCTCCATCTTACACAGAAATATAGTAACAGTCAGATCTGCCCCCCAATCCTGTGTAGAAATGTAGAAATAGTCAGCTGTGCCCCCATCCTACATAGAAATATAGTAACAGGCAAGTGTGCCCCCTAACCCTGTGTAGAAATGTAGAAACAGTCAGGTGTCGTCCCCCCCATGCTATGCAGAAATGTAGTAACAGTCAATGCCAAATGATCGATGGATACTCTGCAGACACAGCATGCTACCTGTCGGTGTACAACACAAAGGTAAGCACCGCAGTACAAACTACCTGGACTTGATCCACACATGCAATACAGATGGCCATACTGGGCATGCTCACACACTTAGAGAAATGAAGGCACTGTCGTCATCAACATACTGAAAGTTCATACTGGGCATGCTCACACACAAACACATGATGAAGGCCATGTCTGTAAACTCCAGTGGACCAGACATATCTGTCAGTAGCAGTTGTTAGTGCAGACAGTTGTCAGTATGCACCAATCATGCCTTGCACACACAGTGGATAAGAATACAGACATATATGTAAGGACAACACACTATAATAAGCCAAAGGTAGATGGACATAGATGTGTGGAAGAGGGTGACTGTGACAAGGAACCATCCAGGCCTGTCCCACCCAGCACACAGCCAAAGGCTCCCAAACACATGAGGTGCAGATGTCACTCACTGCAGATACTAGCGACCAGTATCTGTCAGCATTACAGGCTATGTGGTGCACATACCAGCTGTGCAACATGACTGTACAAGAAAGTAGTCATTTAGTAGCTGTATACACGTACCTGTGACATATGACACCATGTGTGCCCATATGTGGTGTGTCAACCCCTAGATGAATGGGTTATGGCCCATGCACACACCGCCCTCCCCATAGCCCTACTATGTCAAGCCTGCTGATGTCAACCAATGTGAAATACACCTTTGGGAGAGTTGTAGACTAGTAATCTATGTGGAGTATCCCATAACTGCTTACTACTGTAGTGTGATAAACTAGTTAGGGAGGAGTTCTAACCCCTGACTTGGCAACTGTGTGTGTTTGTGTGCATGTCTGACTGTGTAGAGAGAAATGCTTTTTAGGCTACTCACACTCCTTACAATACATATAATCAACTTTGGCACGGCTGCAGATGTCACCCACCTAGAAATACACCTCTGGGAAGGTTGTAGCCCAGTAATCTCTGTAGCGTGTCCTGTAACTGCGTACTGCTGTTGTGTGATTTAGAACTGTGGTAGAGTTCCATCCCCACCCATGGCAGTTCTGGATGTTTTGTGTGTGTGTCACTGTCTGTGTAGGGAGCAATGCATTTTAGGCAAGTCACTCGCAGTACATTTCAAATGCCCTACTTTGGCAATCCTGCTGATGTCATTCATTGCAAAAAACACCTTTGGGGAAAGAGTACTCCAGTAATGTCCATGGCACATACTGTAACTGCATAGTGCTGTAGTGTAATAAACTAGTTAGGTAGGGATTCTACTCCCAGATATGACAGGTGTATGTGTGTGTGTGTGTGTGTGTGTGTGTGTGTGTGTGTGTGTGTGTGTGTGTGTGTGTGTGTGTGTGTGCGCGCGCATGTGTGTGTGTGTGTGAGTGTGTGAGTGTGTGCGTGTGTGTGTGTGTGTGTGTGTGTGTGTGTGTGTGTGTGTGTGTGTGTGTGTGTGTTTGTAACTCGTATCCTGTGTAGAGGTGGTTGTGAGTATGTGGCCAATGTGTAACTGGTTTTGCATATTTCTTATATGGTGGCCCTACTATATATCACAATGTCCACCCTACAGGGATAACAGATGTGAAATAGATAAGAGGCTGGGGTGCAAAGCCATACCTATACATGTGACATCAAGGCCAGGCAATCACAGTTAGCAACCCCAGTATTACCCAGAGCACACTCTCAACCCATGTCTTATACACACACACATGCCTAGGCAACAGCCAATATGTCGGTAGTACACTGCGTATTGGCCACTGATAGTATCAATGGAGTGATAGCAGTGAGCAATAGAGGGCATGTCACCATGTCCATCTGTCCCATATGCATGTACATACAGACAGTGCACCTCCCCCATGTTCCCAATGTGCCATCTCATGTGACCCACAAAGGATGTACCATGCTTGACAACATGCCCTGTATGGACAGATGCCACTGACACCAGGGAATGCTGTTAGCATGCTATCAATGTAGGTACAGGGTAAACCTGCTGCCCATTACCAGTTCCCACCACAGGTGGGCAAGACTGGCACATCTGATGATAATCTGTGTTCACAACATGGGCCAGAAACTCCACATACATTTCCACATGTCACTGTACATGCATGTGGGAGGTGTGCACATCCCAGACACTGTCCATGTCATGGACTAAGGAACGCATACATGGCAAGCGATGCACAGCATTGGCCACACACAATAGTCACCCAGGTGACTGGATGGGGGATACATTACTCACCTGCATGGGCAAATGCAGAAACTACAGCCCTGAGCCACAATGCAGACCATTGTCATGTGGCCTGATGCCAAGGTATACCCATCACCTACCATTGTATAGCCTGCTGGCACAGTCAACCACCACACTCCCATGCAGACATGCACCCATGCATGTCAGTACTGGCACCCTGTGTGTTTGTGTGTGTTGTATGATGTGTATGTTCACATCCACACTCACTACAACCCCCATGGGCATACTGAAGCATGCTGTCTGATGTCAGACACCTCCTCATACCCTTTGCTGATCCAACCTCTGTATGACCCATGTGTTGCATGTGATACCTGCACAGTGATGTCTTGTGGCAATCCCACTACTGATGAGTTGTACTCCTGGCCCTGCCAAGTGAGTCAATGTGTGTGCATCCCTGTGATAGTGTGGCTGTGTTGACTCTGGCACCTGTTCATGCAGGCAGGCACATGTACATCACCTACCATATAGCTACAGTATCCCTGTTGCCAATGTCACTCACCATCACATATATGTTCTGAGTGCTCCACAACAGGTAACCCATGTTGCGCATCCAATAACTGCATCGAACTGTGATAGCACTACATAGCTGTCAGGGACACAAACATGCTTCAGTTTTACTCTCTCAACCTTCCCTGACATGTCTTTGCCTCTGTCTGCCTCAGCACTCCCTCTCAGGTGGATGTGGAGACCTACACCTTCTTTGCTTAGGCAACAGCATGTGTATTTTAAGTGATGCTCATGATCAGCTGATGGCCTCTGCACGAATTGCAGCCCTCCCATAGCTGATTGCATGTGGAACAGCTGTGGTAACATTCCCATAGCAAATTGCATGGAAACACACTCCAATATCTAGGAACATCATGGTGGTGTGAGCCCTTTTCATTCACTGTGAGCAGGAACCAGATCTGTTGTTTGGCAAACAGCATCTCAGATGGATTGGGGATTTACCTCTAACAACATACACTGTGTAAACAGGGCAAGAAACAAGAGGGGGATGTGCCTGACCTGACTACAGACTGTAAGTGCTGCTATACTGCATTTGGAGTAATGTTGGTTTAACAGTGTTTGTGTGGATATGGCTGTCGTACATGTCTCAATACTTCCATGACAGTTCCATGTTTATGAGGAATCCCCATCTGCAGGGTCATCTGCAGACTGGGCAGTGTTGGGCCTTTGTTTTCTTGTGTTACCCACGGAGAATCTATCTGTGGACTGCAGAAGGTAGTGTGAGGATTGCAGTCTGTAGATGGTGAAAGCCGTGACAGTTACTTACTTCATATCCCTCATAGAACATATGTTGCAACAAACCCCGTTATAACAGTAAATGTATCAGGTTATCACTGCAACATGTCAATATTGTCCCTGTGCATGTGCTTCCAGCCACACCTCTGTCAACCTTTGTACATATGCTGTGCATGAAGTGGTGCATATGTGCTGTACACCATAATTAGTGTCATCATATCTGATAACAAGCCAGTGATATATCAGACTGCTACACATGTTATGTACAGTAGGGGTTATAGTTCATGACATAACCTGTACATTCTGTGGATGTTTGTACAGCACTGAGGTCTGTGTACATATGGTGAATATTGACAGTGTGTGTATTGTTAATATGTACTTTAGCCTGTGTACAGACTGTGGTAGATGTCATTGTTCTAGCTCCCCTCCTATCTGATGTTACATGCTGCTCCACTGTATGGTAGCATATTGGCGTACATGTTTGTAGGGCCATACACACACATGCCCCATACCACAGATAGCCATCAGACCAAACTGTGTAGCAGCCCAGTATATGTTGGGTCAGTCTGTGAGTGGCACATATGAGGATGGTGTAGAGCAGAAAGTCCATATACTGTAATATTATGCTATCTTACCATATGTGGCTGTGGCTGTGTTCACATTGGCTGTGGTTATGCACTTTCACACAGGTGCATCTTAACCTGTGCTGTGAAATGCTGTTGTGCCTGCTATATATGCAGGTACATGTGCATTCCCCCATAGGAGATGTAGGCCAGTGTTGAGCCAGTCTGCCTGTAGCCTGCACAGTGCATTGTTACATGCCTAGCAGCTTAGTGTACTTACCCAGTAAGATGTCATGTGCAGGTACTTGCCAGATGTACTGCTGCTGGGCTTCCCTTAAAAGTCATGTATATCAGATAGTGCAATAGGATGCTGCACAGATGTATGTCAATATCTAGTGGGTAGTATGTGGCCATGGCACCCCTGTACCAGCAGTCATTATGTGTCAGATTAGACAGGGATGTGTGAATGCATAACCTATGGTGGCAAATGTATACCAGTCATTATGTGTTATACCCATCTACATGGCTGTCTACATCCATATTGTCAGGCATGGTACACATGTTTTGCACTAAGGGCTTATGTGCATACCTCTGGACTGTACAGAGTGTGTCAGGATTTCCACACATATTGGCCAATATCTCTGCTGCAGTCCATAGGGGCATGACGTGCTAGCAGCGGTACTTTACAATGATGTCCTTAGGATGTCTGTCAGTAGCCAATGGCACACATTTTATAAGCAGATGTGACCTCACACACACCATGTCTGTGAAGACAATCCTAATGGCAGGAGCAATAGTCTACTAATATACCTGCTATACATACCTGACATCCCCTTACACTACGACTTTGGGACTATAGGGGCTGGGGTAGGGCTACACTCCATGTCCAGGACATATGGAACAATATATGTACATATACTTATCCAGATAGCCATATTTATATATATATATATATGATTACACATTATTACCACTGTCATGGCAACCACCCACTATAAATCCCTACATCATGTGGGCGTGGTCTCTTTACATTTCCTGTGTGATGGATATCCTTCCTGTGTGTGGGCATCAGTGTTACAGACAGCAGGTAGCAATACCTCTTACAGGAGAATCGTCACACTCAGGGCAGCCACATATTTGCAGGAGGATCAGGAACTACAGGCAGACTGTGAGTAGAGTTGTGTTATGCTTTGTATAGTACTGGTGTTACAGGGTGTGTGTGTACATACTAGTTTACCTTGGAATACAGTCTGTCTGCATAGCTCGTAACTGTGGGCCTATCCTCTTGCTGGCCAGAGGTATGCCTATCACATCTTGTCTGTCCACCACACAGGTCCTGTGTCAGATATTACACTGGCAGTGTGTGTGTTGAGTGCTATCAGTACATGGCTACATCCATTTCTGTTTCTAACCTCAATTCCCTGACTAAGGGTATGTTGCAGACTATCCTGTAACACCAGCACCTTGCTTAGTGTATGGCAACAGTGTTCCACATATGTGCCTGTGTTCCAGCCTCTGTCCTCCATCTACATACCAAGCTTTGCACATATGTCATGCTGTTGGGGGTTGTTCTGTAGCGGGCTGTGAGTATATCACACTGCCATTGCTGCCATTAGTCCACTGCTGTTGTATCCCCTACACATATGGTGGGGCTGGGGCCATATATGTGTGGGTGCCACCTACACAATACCTGTGTACCCTTATGCACTCTAGATGCCAGTGTATGTAACAGTGATATATGGCCCTGTATTATTCAGTCTAGGGGGGCATAGACTGTTACAAAATGTGGGGGTATCAGGGGTGAGCTGCCTTAAGGTATCTTGATGTACAGTACCGTATACTTCACCTATATTTACATTACTTACATGAATTGGGTTAATGCAAGCCTACTGCCTCCTGCCATACAGATTGTTCTGTTTGTCGGTGTGCTCGTGATGGTGTCAGTTATGCCTTGTTATGTAACAGTTACAACCCATTTAGTCACATGACGTCTTTAACACCTACTGAGTTTGTAAGAGTGTAGATAGAGGCTGTTGAACTATACACCTGCATTACATACTGTTGATTGTTTGATATCCTGTGGCCCAGTCTGTCTTCACTATTGTACAATTTGAAGGGCTTGGCCTGGACAGTAACAGTTGTGAACCTTTCCAGACTACTGTATTAGTGTAACTGTTTCACAGTTGCATTACTCTGTTTATATGGTTGTCAGTGTGTGAACAGCTATATGACATGGCATATAGAACTGTAATAGTACACAATTACAGGTTTTCCATTTCTGCAAACCTGTGTGTGGTGTTTTTCCTATGACCTATCTGTGGGTATATGTTGCAGGTAGGGTTGCCAGCTGTCCAGTTTTTGACCAGACTGTCGGGTTTTCTGACAAATTCTCCGGTTACAAATTACATTCAAAACTGGACATGTGAAGTCCTGGTTTTGTGCCACTGCCATCGTCTCAAGCATTTCGCCTGCCCCATCTTTCTCTCCCCTCCTTATTGCCTGTGGACCCCAAACACACTACATAATTCTTAACCACTTTTTAATGAAAACTGGATGCATATAACATATATTCAAGAGTCAGGCATACACGCACAGAACCTACATTTTAAGCAGCCAAGAACGATTAACTACACTACTGGTACAGTGAGTGACCATGTTTCAGAATTTGATTAGTGGCCAGACTCGTAGAAAAACAATCATTCGTCACAGGTCATGGCTAGCTTAACTGATAAAACTTGCTCCTTCCTCCTTTTCATTTTATATGCAAGGAACTGGAGGCTATAGAGTCCTGTGGATCAACACAGCAGCACTGTCGTAAACTCTGGGTTCTACAGTCTGTCTGACATTTTACAGGGTGGTGGTTGTAAACAAGATTGGTAACAGAAAAGCAGTCTTTAGGATTTTAGGCACCCTCATGAATTTTTACCGATCTTTTTTTGTGACAGGCCAGCAGTCCACAGTGATTCAAAAGATGCAGCCCTGTTGTGCTGAAGCAGATGTAGGTAGGTTTAAGTTATTGCCAGATGGATGTTTTTTAAAATGTGCAATTGCACTGATGTGACTATTTGTTTTTCATTTCCATGCAAAGGAACCTAAATTCTGAGGTTTATGCTTATTTTATAACCCATTTTATATATTTTTTAAAAGTAAGTAGTAGCACCTTTGATTAAGGTTGTTGATGCTGTGCTTGCGGACAGTCCCGGTATGCTTTATGGCTATACAGGGGAGTCAGGTAGAGCACAAATCTCCATGGACATTTTTGCTTAGAGTCACACTGTTAGGCAATGGAAGCTTGCTCTATTACTGATTTTCAAATGTATGGAAATCACTGCCATCAATCAGTACTGACAGACAATGACTTCTTAATACTCAGAAAATACACGCTGAAGAAAAATCCTCTGTTGTTTTACTTACCCTTTTAGCGAATAAAAACTTAAGGAATGTGCTATAAAAGTTATTTCTATACCGGCATCTGCATTCTTGACCACTACTTACGCACGGTCGAGCATTCAATTTCAGTGTAACTTTTTTTAATATTCAAAACAAGACTGTTCTTTGGAAGGAATAGCATGGGCTAACCTTACACAATTTCCAGCATAGCTCTCAAACTTCCATCACCAGCCTTCATAATGTGGAACAAATGGGCAAAATGTAGAACACATACTAATGCCTTACTAACAACTTCAACCAGGAAGGTCATAGGTTAGTAAAAATATATTGGTTTTACTTATAAAAAAAGATCTTCTAATGAATTAATACGATTTATTTCTATTTACCATGAATGTCAGTTAAAAATTCCTAACACTGAATATGTGGCAGACCCTTTCAATGTGGAACTTCGAGGAACATGAGGTTTTTAAGGTTGCATCGCTTGAGAAGAACCTTAATCTGCCACTTCAGTTGGTAATACAGCTACTTGTTGTTTAGTAACTGCTAGGTTTTGCTTAGCAGTTGTAGTTCTGAAGTCTGTTTTGCCTCTGGAAAATTGTCTTTGATGTGGTCCATTCGCCCTCACTATTTAAAGTTTCCTTACTAGAAGAATCCAGTGTCTAAACACATTGTCTTATGCATTTCACTTTAAAGCCCTATCACTATACCGGGCCTCCTACAGGTTACTGAGACATGATCTATGTCTGGCATAGAAGGCATCCTTGGATCCAGCACTGATGGACCTTTTGGACATCCACAAAACAAACAGTATCAGAACCATTAGATCCAACGATTTAAATTTTGCTTGTGACATAAATAGGCCCTGTTGATGAGACACAAATGTGTCTCAGAGGGACCCCATGCACTGGAACAAGTTTCCCATCCATCATCCATGTGAAGCAGAGTCCATCCCTAGCCCTGTTTAAGCATAACTTTGACCAATAGGTGGGAAATTGGAAATCATCCCTGTTGCCACCTATCTGTTTTTTTTCCAGACTATCCACAAATCAAATCAATTCTCTGGTAGACAGGAATACACTGTATAAACTCCAGTATTCTGTTTCACAAAAGGAAACAGACTATCAGTGTTTGTTAAATTGGCTGATTTACTATGCTTTTTTACAGAAAACCATAGTAAATCGGCTGAAAGCAGGCATCTGGAACAGAAAAAGAGGGCATTCCCATCAGTTGATGTCACGGCAATGTCACAAAATGGGTAGAGCATAGATGGGAGAGGGGGTGGGAATGGGTGGAGTTATGGGTGATGCAAAGGGCGTGACCTTAGTCAGGTTTTAGTCACAAAGAAAGCTGGCAACCCTAGCTGCAGGCAACAATTGTCATTTGTATGGGTGGCCTATACAGTGTCCAGTTGTTAAGGTGTATATATACATATACATGTATATATATATATATATATATATATATATATATATATATATATATATATCTGTATCTGCATATCTGTGTCTTTGTATCTGTATCCTGGGGATGTTGATGGCTTCCACATATTACATTTCCTATGGGAGGCAGACTGTACTGCATGATATGTTACCTATACCAGCCTGACATCATACAGGTGGGATGTAGTACTGTTAACATCTTGTGCTCATGTCATGTCAGGTACTGGTTATGGGATCTGCAACACTTGGCAGTGTATTGCAGGGCAGACATTTTTGGCTGTGGGGGGATGCCTATTCGTACAAGACGTATAGTGTGTTGGGCCTCTCAACCCCATCAATGGTGCATGTGGACATATGCGAGTTTAGGTTCATAGGTTCATAGGTTCATACTAGGCTATCTGCCCTGGGGCAATTATAAGCCTAGCCCGATTCTGTATGGCTTACGCCACCCCTTGATTTGAGTATACTGTGCCCTTTTTTAAGGTTTAGTTTACTGTGCCTCTGTCTAATAGTGACACAGGAGTAATCCCTGGAACAAACCTACGATCCCCCATCCACTTGTCGAGATTCTTCTTGAAGAGATTCAGTGAGGTGCTCTGCCTCACATGAACTGGAATTCTATTCCAGAGCGAAGGGAGCCTCTGGGTTATGAACCTGTCCCTCCAGCAAGTTCTATTTATTTCTGTGCTGAGGTTCAAGTCCCTCCAGCGTGTGGCTCTAAGGGATCTAGATTTACTGAGGTGGAGCATGTCCATTAATTCTGGATTTGACATAGCTTTGTATGTCAGGCATAGATCGCCTCGAAGTAGGTGGTATGCAACTAAGTAGAGCTGGAGTTTTTTTAACCGAGCAGTATATGGCATCTGTTTGAGACCCTTGATCCTCTTGGTGAGATACTTTTGGGGTCTTTCTAATTGCTGCAGGTGTCGGGTAAGGTACATCCCAAAAGGGGCATTGTATTCTATGATGGGCCTGATGAGGGATGAATAAAGGGGCACGATTACCTCTCTTGATCTAGATGTGAAACCCTTCGTGATGAGGTGGGCTATGTAGAAGGTCTTTCTAACCACTTTGGCAATGTGGTTTTCAAAGGAGAGATTGCTATCAACTTGGGTCCCCAGGTCTCTAATAACTTTCTCTGTATTTAATGGGTTTCCACCTATGTGGTAATTTGTGGGCACATTGTTTTTGCCAAAGGGTATGACTATACATTTGTTGGCATTTAGCTTTAAACCATGGCGCTGGCACCAGTTATCTGTCTCTGTGAGACCTTTTTGAAGGATGTTTGTGTCAGCTGGAGAGTTGATTATGGCCCAGTTTGCAGTCGTCTGCGAACTTGGTGAGCCATAGTCCTCCCACGTTTGCCTGTACCTCGGAAAAGTATATACCGAACAAGAGTGGTCCCAGGACAGAACCCTGTGGGACGCCACTTGTGACCGGTTTTGAGTCTGACATGGCTCCAGCAACTCTCACTCTGTGGGTTCTGTCTTTGAGCCAGTTTGCACCCATCTTGTGACATAGCGGTTTATATTTAAGCTGGATAGCTTATCTATGATGCCCGAGTGGGGTATTGTGTCAAATGTCTTTGCAAGGTCCAGATAGGCTGTGTGGACTACCTTTCCTTCATCTATGGCTTTGGTGACTGTTTCAAAGAAGTCAACCAGGTTCAAAAGGCAGGATCTGCCCTTGACAAAGCCGAACTGGGTAGGATCTAGTGTCTGTAGGTCCCCAATGTCTTTGTTTATGAGCTCCATGATGATCCTCTCCATAGCCTTGCAGACTAAGCTAGTCAGGCTTATGGGGCGATAGTTTCCAGGGTCCGTAGATGCTCCACCTTTGTGGAGTGGGACCACTGTTGCTGTACGCCATTCTGTGGGCACATATCCTGTAGTGAGGCTGAGATTGTATAGCTGTTTTATTTGAGGGATTAGTTCCTCTTGTAGTTCATGTAGGACGCAGCCTGGGACGCCATCTGGTCCCATGGAAGCAGTGTTTTTTGCTTTGGAGAGGCAGCTTTCACCTGAGCATCTGAGATGTTTGGGAGGCAGCCCTCTGCCGGGATAGATATTTGCTCTTTGGGGGAGGGTGGAGAAGTTCGCACTGAACCTGTCTGCCAGGATATTGGCGATGTCTGTGGGTTCAGTGTATTTTTGTCGTTTAGAATCAACTCAGAACAAGTCTGGGAGTTGCATCCCAAGTTTCTAACATAACTGAAAAAGCCTTATGATTGTCTTTGGTGTCCTGTGCAATTTTTCTCTCGAAGCTGGCCTTGGAGGATTTTATGAGGGATTGTAATTTTTGCTAGTACTGATCAGAGATGCCTTCCCTATTAGGGATTTTGCTCTATCATGTAGTAGCTTCCTCCTTCTGTTGTACAGTTTATTTATGGCAGGGGTCCACCAGACTGGACGCCTGCCTTTGGATGATTGGGTCTTGGTTTTGTTTGGGATAGCATGATCCATGCATTCCTGGAGATGTTTGTAGAATGCATTTATATAGGATTCTGCAGTTTGGGCTGTAGTTTCCACTGGCCCTGTGGCCTTGAAGGATTCCACTTCGGTTTTGAGAAGTGAGAAGTTCGCTTTTGAGAAGTTTTTTGGTTTTCTGGGCTGGGGGTGGAGTCGGGATGTGGACATCCAGTGAAATTAATTTGTGGTCTGATCTTACCAATGAGGGATATACTTCTGGTGTGGAGCATAGAGTCCCCATGTTGGTAATGATCAGGTCTAGTACGTTGTCCCCTCTTGTGGGAGTGGTGACTAGTTGTTCCATAGCATTTGAGTTTATAATTTCCAGGAATCTTTGGGCTAAGGTGCTGGGGCTTGAGTAGTGCTTCCAGTCAATGTTTGGGTAGTTGAAGTCGCCCAATATAATGGTGTTCTTCATGTTCTCCAATGTTTTCAGGAAAGCCGAATGGGATTCCTGACTTTGAGAGGGTGGTCTGTAGGATGCTATAAACTGAAAAGCAGTCTTGCCCACTGTTAGTTGCACATGGATGGTCTCCGATACCCGTGCAATGCCACTAACCTGGAGGTGTGGATATCCTTGATAAATATGGAAACTCCCCTCCTTTTGTGGTTCGGTCCGGGTTTTGGGGCCGAAAAGCATGATATGAGGTATAGCCTGGTAGTGCTGGGGTGCTCTCTGGAGCCTTGAACCAGGTTTCTGTCACTGCACAGATATCGATGTTCTCCATACTGAGGAGAGCTTCAGTGCGTGCATCTTGAGGTTAAGACTTCTGGCGTTTAGCAGCATTACCCTTAGTATCTTGTTCCTTGTGCTCTCTATGGGGTGGGTTTGACTTTTGAGCCTTGCCTAAAAAGGCACTATGGGGTGGCAAGAGCCTTTGCCAATATCCGAAAGCCCAGTGGTGACAGGTGCAAGCCGTCCCTAGCGAAGCAACGTGGCTTGTCGAGCATGTCATCCCAGGCTGACAGACACTGGATCCCCTTTGAATGACACCAAAATTTTAGCCAATTGTTAAAATTGATCATTTTGTCTTTGTACTGTGGCATCATTCTAGGTGAGGGTAAGATGCTGCTCAAGGTCAGGGTCATACCAGCCTGGGCTACATGATCAGAGGGCTCCTCTATGTCCCTTTTCATGTAGTCCAGGGAGGTACGTCTCAGGTCATTCACACCAGCATGTACAATGACTGAATCATATTTGTATTTGCTTTGGAGTGACCTGAGTGCTTGCGTTATGTGGCGGATCCTAGCGCCCGACAGGCAGCTCACTGTGACCTTCTCTTTATTCAGCCTGGTGAGTGGGGCGTCAGTGTGTCTGACAATAGAGTCACCTATAACCAGAGTATCAGGTGTGTTATTCAGCCTTAAGGGCTGTGGCTGCTACACACTGACTTTGTGGGTTATGTGTTGTGTGTGTTTTGTTTTGAGGTAGCGTTTGCTTGGATGTCTGCTTTGGAGGTCTCTGTTGCTTAGGTAGATTTTTATTTAGAGCCTCTGAGTATGTTTTTGTGTATTTATGTGTTTGGTTCGCTGATGTGGTGGGACTATGTGATACTGGAATTGTGTTGTGTGAGGTTACCTTCTCCTCCTGACTGGTTCCACCAGTTTTGAGATGAGAGAGCTCAGCCTCCAGTTTGGCTAAATAGTTGCATCTCTCACATATATTTGAACCTGTTTGGAAGAGGAGAGGGTTGTCCGTGTACATGAGACAGTTGTAACATTGCCTCAAAATTCCCAGATTCACCATCTGGACTGGAGAGGAAACCATTGACTGACCTTTGGACATGCTAGAGTAATAGGGAAACTGAATTTAAGATGGACCAATAGAGGACAGGGTAATCGTAGAGATTATAAGAGTAAGTAGTGCTTATGGTTTAATAGTGCTAACTTGTAGGATTACTTAATTGGACCAATGAAGGGCCTTAGAATGAGAATATGGTGTTTAAATTGAGAGATAGAGCAGTTCTAAGGGAAAAAATGAAGAGCAGACTTTGTGGAGCCAGGAATAGTTTAAACCCAATTAGGCGGCGCTGCCCGTTGTTGCGCTATGCTCAAAAACGCGCAAAACTACGCAAAATAGGGTTTTAAGAGAGGAAGATGAAGGAGTTTTGGAATTGACCCAGAATGGCCAATAAAACTACAGTTTCAAGTCAGTAACCACTCCCACGGGGGCAGAAAGGCTGCTCAATATTTTTCACTGCCACTGATCAACAGAGAGACTTTCCTTTAGCCCAAGCAAAAAATGACCTCACAGAAACTTACAAACAGTTCAAGAACAGCAAGCCTGTAAATAAACTTTTTTAAATCTCAGAAAAGTGGGAAAAAAGCAAGATTTTTTTTGTTTTTTTGTTTTTTCAGAGATAGCAGAGGTTAACAAGTATCAGCAAGTTATAACAGTGCAGTAAATGACCCCACACAAGAGTGCTAGGCCAAAGACAGATAAAATGCAAGTTTTGAGAAAAAACGATTTTAAAAATAAGTGCAAACAGGAAATTCAGTAAACAGCTCTAGGTTGTGCTCTAAATACAGTTACTAATGCAGAAATCAAATTTAACAAGCCAGAAAATGCTCAAAATAGGCGGCTATGCAGAAAAACTTAGCAAATAAACAGAGGAAAAATACTTAAAGTCTCAAAAGTGGCTCTTTTCTTCTCTCAGCGTTTTCTCCTCTTGGTGGGTGCTTCCCCAACAGCCAACAAGCCTGAAAAGACGCCAAAACCACGAGGCAACCAGGTTTTAAGAGAGGAAGATGAAGGAGTTTTGGAATTGACCCAGAATGGCCAATAAAACTACAGTTTCAAGTCAGTAACCACTCCCACGGGGGCAGAAAGGCTGCTCAATGTTTTTCACTGCCACTGATCAACAGAGAGACTTTCCTTTAGCCCAAGCAAAAATGGCCTCACAGAAACTTACAAACAGTTCAAGAACAGCAAGCCTGTAAATGAACTTTTTTAAATCTCAGAAAAGTGGGAAAAAAGCAAGATTTTTTTTTGTTTTTTCAGAGATAGCAGAGGTTAACAAGTATCAGCAGGTTATAACAGTGCAGTAAATGACCCCACACAAGAGTGCTAGGCCAAAGACAGATAAAATGCAAGTTTTGAGAAAAAAAACGATTTTAAAAATAAGTGCAAACAGGAAATTCAGTAAACAGCTCTAGGTTGTGCTCTAAATACAGTTACTAATGCAGAAATCAAATTTAACAAGCCAGAAAATGCTCAAAATAGGCGGCTATGCAGAAAAACTTAGCAAATAAACAGAGGAAAAATACTTAAAGTCTCAAAAGTGGCTCCTTTCTTCTCTCAGCGTTTTCTCCTCTTGGTGGGTGCCTGCCTAACAGCCAACAAGCCTGAAAAGACGCCAAAACCACGAGGCAACCAGGTTTTAAGAGAGGAAGATGAAGGAGTTTTGGAATTGACCCAGAATGGCCAATAAAACTACAGTTTCAAGTCAGTAACCACTCCCACGGGGGCAGAAAGGCTGCTCAATGTTTTTCACTGCCACTGATCAACAGAGAGACTTTCCTTTAGCCCAAGCAAAAAATGGCCTCACAGAAACTTACAAACAGTTCAAGAACAGCAAGCCTGTAAATGAACTTTTTAAAATCTCAGAAAAGTGGGAAAAAAGCAAGATTTTTTTTTGTTTTTTCAGAGATAGCAGAGGTTAACAAGTATCAGCAAGTTATAACAGTGCAGTAAATGACCCCACACAAGAGTGCTAGGCCAAAGACAGATAGTTTGTTAATCTGCCATTGCTATCTACAGATGTATGGCCATATATACCTATATATATATATATATATATATATATATCTATATATATATATAAATATATATATATATATATATATATATATATATATATATATATATATATATATATATATATATATATATATATATATATATATATATATATATATATATATCTGCTAACATATATATAACTATGTCCGTATATACCTACATATATATATCTGCGTACACATATGTAACTTGCTGTGTATATGTAGACATATAGGTGTAAACACATATGTGTTGATGTAAGCATTTGCATGTACATATGTTCATATCTATTGATATATATGTATATAGTTTTAGAAATATATATATATATATATATATATATATATATATATATATATATATATATATATATACATATATACATATGTTGTAATGTTGTATCTGTTTAGATATAAATATATTCACACCCATTATCTAGATGTTGGTATATATTCTCTGTAATGTTGCATGACTGGACTAGATGATATGTTTCTGAAAACATAGGATTTATTTATAGTTGGCATGGCTTAGTGGTAAATAATTTTGTCTATGTTGTATAGGGTCCTGGGTTCCAACCTTGCAGAGGATGTTTGTTTTGTTGCTGGGCAGAACATGGGCCATTGGATACAGACTGATTAAGGCACTTTAAAGCAGTGCATCTTCATTAGACAATAATTTAGTTATCAGGAGGGGAACCTGTAGTGCCGTGTGTATACAAGGGTCGTGTGTTTCTCGTATATCTGAATTAGATGTTCCTATTAGGTTTCATGTGCATACCGGGCAACCTTGTGTGCCACATTGCGATACCTACAAATAAATCCACTAGTGTAAACATAGTCACACGTGAAGTCTATTGTTCTTACCACGGAAACATTTGTCCCATGCAGGACAACCCAAAAATTCGGTATTCTACTTTCCTCTAAAAGCATGGCTGCAAAGGTAGCATGACTATGAGCATGGACTACAGCATGTGGCAGACCTAGGATACTTGGGTAGGGACAACATACAGGATGAGTCCCAAGGGGAGAAGGAGTGGTGGGTGGACAATGTGTGGTGGTGTGGTAGCTACAGTCCAGTAAGCATGGAAGGGATGGTGGCTGCGTGTGTGCAGTGTGGGGGGGGGGGCAGAGCTGTGGATAATGAATGTTTGGGTTGAGGATGGCCTGGGTTGGATGGGCTTGTACTTGTTGGCCTGCCTAGTGGGTGGGGGAGAGGGGAATGTGATATAAACATGTGAAACATAAAAGAAGACAAATTTAAATCCCTGTTTAAATGAAACACTTACAATAAAATGAACTTGGTAGTATATTGCAAGACAGACGTGTTTGTCGCAATTTGTACGAGTCGTATATTGTTTGGGGCGTCTCAACCCCATTAACGGTGCATGTGGACATATATGTTTCTCTTAATCTACCATTGCTATCTACAGATGTCTGGCCATATATACCTATCCCGGGGGGGGGGGGTCTCAAATCCTGCTCTGATATTGTTGGGTTATAAAACTCCTCTATATTTTAGTAATTGTGCATTTGAAAAAAAACAACTTTCTGTATATATCACATTTTTAGAATGATACTCTTTACAATTAAAATTATGCAGGTTCAAACCTGTCATTGTAAGATTCATGTTCAGAAAACATTTCTGCTGTCCAATTGAACTTCAGTCAATATGGGTATACAGTACTGCATATTCCAAAAAAAGGTAGGTGTGGCCATGCAGCAACAAAAGCATTATGTTCTGCAACCATTCACAACCTGTCCTATATGTATTCAGCCATCTTTGTTCAATGACAGAAAACGTTGGGACATTTGTTATAAATCAGCACAGTATGTTATATCTCATACCTTATATCACATAGTACTTAGTCCTTGAATTACAAAAACATCCATCATGACTTTGGTGCTTCTGGCAATCAAGTAACCAGATATCAGGCCTCTTTTGTAGTACTTTATAACATTTTCTTTAATACTTGCATTCTTTCATCAGTGTACACTTCTGTCTTAGGATTTCTTATTTATCTTAGCAAGCAGATTTGTACCCTTACTTCCCTCATTATTCCCAGTGGTGAAGAAATAAAAAAAAAGAAAAGAAAAACCATGAGACTTAATGGTGGACATGGTAATCTATATAATTTTTAAAGGATGAATTTCTCTTATCTTTCTGCTATTTGAATCTTATTAAAATTTCAAGCCACCATGGAGTTTTGATGATTATATAGACAAAGAGAAACCAAAACCATCAGTTTGAAGCAGGTATGAGCAGGGATTAGTTGATTAGCAGACTGGAATGGGTAGAATAGCAGACGTTCTAGTTTGTTGACCTGGAATTATGGAATTAATCTATACCATACTTTATCTGCAAATTGCTCCACCCATGAAATGCTTTTGAGCCACATCCAGCTCCTCTTTTGACCTCATAAACAGCTGTCACCATCTTCAGATTTTACTAGCTAAGTTAGACGACTAGGCCTTTCTTCCGTATCATACAAAGTCGTGCATCTTAGCGTGTCTTCATCTGAACAATCACTTGAATTCTCTTGCCAGCATCATGATATACCTCAAATTCCTACTTGCATGTTTTGGAAATACATACTTAATGTAATAGCTGAAGTGGTTTTTAGAACTTTTTCTGCCTTTTTTCCAGGTTTATTGTAAGAGTAAATCAGTTTGATTAAGTTGTGAATTACTTCTCCTTTGTCCTCCAAGCTTTGAGTTATCCCAGACATCTATAATACTTTACAAACTTTTCTTTAAACCTTACCCATCTCTAGCAAATACACCTGTGCAGTCTTTGGAAAATGTGTAATTGCAGTGTTGCTCTACAAGACATGGAACATTAAAACAGCAAAGTCCTTGCTTTCCTGGAGCTAATATTTCAAAACATCAGGAGTGTCACAAAGCCATGGTATGTGAAGGCTACCTAGTTGTGGAGCTTTGAGTATGGCCATTATTAAAAGTGTAAGTCTGTAAGGAAAAGAGAAGAAATACAGCTCACAGTGTGGAAGTAGTATAAGCAGAGTAAGTTTTCATTTTGTGATCGTTGGACTTGCATATTGTTTGAATAAAAGGAATGCAGGAAAAGCTTGGCCAGCTTTTAAACCATGTGGAGGGTTTATCAAAAGAGATGGCCATCTTACATGCAGAGGGAGAGAAAACCATATAAAAAATGATAAAACACAGACTACTGTGGAGCAATTGCAGAAAAAAATGAGAGTTTGAACACAATTGTGAGGCAGCAAATTGGGGAGCTGATTAGACAGCAAAGTCACACTGAGAGCCTGGCAGATAAATAAGATGTGGAACGCATGTCTCACAGGAAGAACACCTGCATTGCTGGCATAAAGGAGGGATTGGAGGGAAGAGAGGTGGTGAGGTATATGGCCTTAACAGACTGTTTACTAGAGACCACAGTGTGAGGCATTTGATAATTAGTGAGGAAAGAACTAGGCATTGAGTCATCACATGTCATTACTACAAGCTTAAGGACTGGTTGATCAAGATTAATTTTTCGAATGTGGCTCTTGATAGGTGGGCAGTAATGTTAAAGTAGTGGATAACTTTGCCCTCCCCTCAGGTATATGTTCGCAGGAAAATGCTGCTTCCTGCTTCTTGGCAATTAAGGAAGTTGGGAGTGAAAGTTCAGCTGTTGTACCCTGCAGTTTTGAAACTAATATGGGAGGGAATATTTTGGATTCAAAAGTGAAGAGAAGACAATTTATATTTATTCTAATTGCTTGCATGGGAAGGGGAGAGAGAGAGAGAGAGATCATGGATAGAAGTGAGAATAAACTTCCCTGCAAATGTCATGGGTAGCAACCAGCCCAGAGCATCAGAGCATCCTGGTGGTGGGGGGGGGGGGTAGGAGTTAAAGATCCAATATATGAAGAGGGAGAAGCTTGATGGAGGAATGCAGGAACGGTGCTGACTGGAAAGCATGGGGGTGAAGCAACAACTGAATTAAACTGCTCAGCAAGAAAATGAAGGAGGGGAATTAGTTCTGTCAGCTGAGATTTCTGGAAGAAAAGATACATTAGAATTGGTAAGGGGCATAAGATATTGAAGGTACAGGAGCGGTATGAGAAATGCTTTTTAAACATTACAGTTAAAATCTGCAGCAATATTATAGCAATTTTAACTATTACACATTTCTGTATTTCCTCAAACATGCTCGTCTTGTGTTTCATGTTAGTATATGCATATACCACAATTATTCCTTAAACCTTCTCCTCATATCTGACATCACAAAGCACGCACCTCCCAGAGACAAATATTGTAACGTCTAACAGCTTCAGCTGTTAATTCTTAAAAAAATATTCTTATGGATGAACAGAACTCATTTCCACAGCTTCACATAATTTTCTTTCCTCTCAATTTTTCCATCAGTTCATTATGTACCTTATCTAAAAATCTAGTATCTTCTACACATGCTATATCAAATTTTCACCCCTGATACCATTTCAGCACCATTAAATGTCTTACTTCACTTGTTATGCCCTAATATATATTGTGAAACATTCAGGTTATCTTCCCCCTTCTTTGCAATTTTATTTTGTTGTAACATAAACTTTCTTTTCCTTACCGTTTCCAATATTACTGTTCAATTCCTCCTGCTCCTCCTGCTTTTCCTTACTTTTGTCTTGACTTAAAATATCATATCCATTTTGTGTTTTCCCATTATACTGCTACTCCGTAGTTTTCTCACTACATATTACAATTGCATTTTCATTCTCCATTTTATTCTGTTCCTCCATAAGGAATGCTCAATTGCAACATTTTTATCAAACACTTGTACAGTACTTCCACCCACCTCAGTTATTTCATAATTTTCAACAGATCTAAGCAATTCACACTCAAATCAAAAGTGTCCCCTCCTCTGCATTTTCTGTAAGTTGTTTTGCAGAATTTATTTAAAAGTCCAGTTTCTCCACATTGTGTAAATAAAATTCAGGGCAAATCTGTATCAAATGATCAGCATCCCCACGGGAAAATGTTTTAGTTTGCTCCCAGCACTTTCTAATCCCTTTCTTCCAGTCAACAATATAACAGTGTTTGTGGTGCAACAGGCAGCAGACTCACTGTTGGTTTCGGAAGGCTGTAGGTTCTGTTCTCACATTGTGTAGCTAGATTACTGATACTGCAGTCCAGTATAAGGGGGTGCTACACTCCTGAGTGTGTCATCCTTCAGCTGATATGTTAAACTGAGGCCCCATCTGCTGATTATCAAGTAGATCCTGCAGCATTTATCATAAAGAAAAGGGGTCCTTTATTATATACATATGTGTATGTTTACATATTTACAAAAAATACATTAAATTTACATTCCTCCATCTTTTACAATTTTTTTTTCATATTCGTAGAGATCCCCACTCCTTTTTACCACACCCACCATTTCATTTTTCATATTATATTTGGTATCACAAAATTTCCATTAAACATAATCTCATTCAATCTTTCATTCCATATTATCTATATAATACAAAACATTTCCCTATCCAAATTTTTGACATATTCCTTACTACACTTCTCATAAAATCCATATTCAACAGTATCCATATTTATCTGTTCACAGACAATCATTTCTTTTGAAATATTCTTCTCCATTACTTTTCCCAATTTTTCTTACTCTTTTACGTTACAAACATGTTCTATAGCTTCTAATTCACCACAAAATGAAATATCCTTTCATTTATTTTTATAAGGCATGTGCCTTTTACATGCAATCTATTAATTTGCAGCCTCCATAGAAATCTTGACATTCAAGAGTCTTCATACACTATTTATTTCTTTGTTTTACAGCTTTTATTTTTTCTTCTGTCAGATAATCCCATGGGTTCACACAGTAATTTTGTATTGTTATGTTTTTATACCACATTTCCAAATTTCTTCTATCTCCTCTATTCTAGCTTCTGGTGATTTTTCCTGTCTACCTGGTGAATCTGGGCATACTGCGGCAATACAGCACTTGTCCCATGTACACAGACAACCCTCTCCTCCTACCACCCAACACTACAACCTTTGAGAGATGCACTTACATAGCCAAATTGGAAGCAAAGCTCTCTCCAGCCAAGATTGTGCTAAACAGTCAAGAGGAGAAGGTTAACACCTGCACTACACCTCAAGCAACACATAGCCCTTCAAAACCCACACCATCAATGCTCACACATAGCAACACTAAACATACATATTCAAAGGCCCTTAACATTAACCTGCCCAAGCAACAAGGACCTCCGAAGCTGAAACTCAAACAAACACCAGTCACAACCAAAGTGACACATAGCTCACAACAGCAGTGTGCCACCCAACAACAGCCCCTAAGGCAAGACAATGTACCCAACACTTTAGTCATAGGTGACTCTATAGTCAGGCATACTGATGTCCCACTCACCAGGCTGAACAAGGAGAAAATTGCAGTCAGCTGCCTGTCAGGTGGCAGGATCCGCCACATATGGCATGCACTCAAGTCACTTCACAACAAGTACAAATACGACTCTGTCATTGTCCATGATGGAGTGAATGACTTGAGACATACCTCTCTAGACTACATGAAAAGAGACATGGAAGAGCTCTCGGATCATGTGGCCCAGGCAGGTATGACCCTAGCCCTGAGTAGCATCCTGCCTTCACCCAGAATGATGCCACAGTATAAGGACAAAATGATTGACTTCAACAATTGGTTAAGCATCTGGTGTCATTCAAAGGGGATCCAGTATCTGTCTGCCTGGGATGACATGATCAACAAACCATGATGCTTTGCCAGAGATGGTCTGCAGGTGTCACCCCTGGGATTCAGGTTACTGGCTAAAGCTCTTGCCACCCCTATAGTGCTTTTTTTAGGCAAGTTCAAAGGACAAAAACACCACCATAACAGATACAAGCATGCAAAATCTGAAGGCAATGCTACTCAAGGTTAGAAGTCTATACCTCAAAATTCACGCTCTAGAGGCACTCCTAAAAATAGAGACCATCAATATCTGTACAGTAACTGAGACCTGGCTCAAGGCTCCAGAGAGCATCCCTGCAATACCAGGCTACAACTCTTACCACACTTTTCGGCCACCAAACCAAGACCGAAACACTAAAGGTGGATTAGTGTCCATATTCACCAAGGATATTCACACCTCCAGACTAGTTGCCCAACACAATGCATCTGAAATTTTCCAGGTGCAACTAACACTAGGTAAGACTGCAATCCAAACTGTAGCTTGCTACAGATCCCCCACCATGCCCCATGATTCTCACTACACATTTCTAAACATAGTGGAAAATATTAAGATACAGCCAAGCACCCTAATACTGGGTGATTTCAACAACTACCCTGCCATTAACTGGGAAAACTACTCTGGTACCACCACCTTTTCCCAATGGTTCTTGCAATTCATAAATTCCAATGCCCTGGATCAACTAATCTATTGTCCCACCAGGGGTTCCAATATCCTAGTTCTGGTCATTACGAACATGGGAGATAGATGCACCACACCAAATATCACCCCCCTCATTGGTCAAGTCTGACCATAAGCAAATCATCCTTGACATTCACATCCCACCCCCCACACCCCCAGTAAGGAAACCTCCATAAAAAAACTTCTCCAAAGCCAACTTCATGCAACTCAAGTCAGAAGTGATAAACTTCATGACACCCATGCAGACGGGAGCTGAAAGTTCGACTGCCGAATCCTACACTAAGGCACTGTACGAGCACATCCACTCGTGCATGAATTGTGCCATCCCAAATAGAACCAAGACACTCTCCTCCAAAAAAAGGAAGCCAATCTGGTGGTCCCCTGCCATAAACAAGCTATACAGCAGAAAAGAGGAAAATCCCAGGATGCAAAAAAATCCCTTACCTGCCTCAGTAAGAAGCTGAGATCCCTCATAAAATCATCCAAAGCTAGTTACAAAAATAAAATTGCCAAAGATTCCAAAGACAACCACAAGGCATTATATAGTTATGTCAAGAATCTAAATGGCAATGTTCAGATCTGCTCTGAGCTACAACAGAATAGCATTAAATATACTGATCCCAAGGATATTGCCAATATCCTGGCAGATCAATTTAGTGTGAACATCACCCCCCTCTCACCCCCTAAACAGCCCATTTCAATACCAAAAGATTGCCAAATTCTAGTAATCACAGCCACACAGGTAGACACCACACTCTCCAAAGCTAAGAATACAACATCCATGGGACCAGATGACATCCTGGGCTGTGTACTACATGAACTACAAAATGAACTGGCACCTCACCTAATTGTCATGTTTAATCATAACCTCTCCTCAGGCTTCATGCCCACTGAGTGGTGCACAGCTACAGTTATCCCACTCCACAAGGGGGGAAACCACCTTGGATCTCGGGAACTACCGTCCCATCAGTCTGCCGAGCCTGATCTGCAAGGGCATGGAATGCATTATCATGGAACTTATAAACAAAGACATTGACAACCTTCAAACACTGGACCCCACCTAGTTTGGGTCCATGAAGGGCCGATCTTGTCTCCTGAACCTGATTGACTTCTTCGAATCAGTCTCCAGAACTGTGGATGAAGGTAAGGCGGTCTATCTGAACCTATCTGGACCTTGCCAAGGCCATTGACACCATCCCCCACTCTGGAATCATAGATGAACTTACTAAGCTAGGCATAAATCCCTACGTTACTCAATGGGTTACCAACTGGCTTATTGACAGAACCCAGACTGTAAAAGTAGCTGACTCCAAATCTAGCTCCAGACAAGTGACAAGTGGAGTACCTCAGGGTTCAGTCCTGGGACCGCTCTTGTTTGGCATCTATTTTTCTGAAGTACAGGCCAAAACTAAGGGACTCTGGCTAACAAAGTTCACAGATGACTGCAAACTGGGAGCCATTACTGAATCCTCAAATGATGTGGATATTTTACAAAAGGGCCTTACAGAAACAGATGCTTGGTGCCAGAGCCATGGGCTCAAGCATAATGCTAAGAAATGTATAGTTATCCCCTTTGGGAAAAAAACAAGTATCCATGAATTACCACATAGGTGGCAGTACACTAAACACTGAAAGTGTGATGAGAGACTTAAGGACACAGGTGGACAGTGGTCTCACCTTCTATAACCACATCACCACAACAGTCAGGAAATCCTTCTATGTGGCACACCTCATCAGTAAGGGCTTTTCATCCAGAGAAAAGGAGGTCATTGTCCCACTGTACTCATCTCTCATTAGACCCATTATAGAGTACAATGCCCCATTTGGTATGTACCTCACAAGACATCTGCAACAGCTGGAAATGTCACAGAAATACCTCACTAAAAGAATCACAGGCCTAAAGCAGATGCCCTATGTTGACCCTCTAAAAAAACTCCAGCTATACTCTGTGGCATACCGTCTACTCAGAGGTGATCTCTGCTTAACATACAAGGCCATGTCAAACCCTGAGCTGTTGGACATGCTCCGCTTAAAGAAATCCCAATCCCTCAGAGCCACATGCTCCAGGGATCTAAACCTTGTCATCACAATAAACAAAACATGCTGGAGGGATAGGTTCCTGACCCAGAGACTCCCCATACTCTGGAATAGATTGCTCATACATGTCAAGCAGAGCGCCTCATTGGCCCTCTTCAAAAGGAACCTTGACAATTGGATGGGAGATAGGAAATTCACCCTGGGGATCACGTCAGTCACTCTGCTAGACAGGGGTCCAGGGAAGTAAATATTGTGGGAAGAAATATCCAGGGAATTGTTATGGCTAGGCTTGTATTGGCCCTAGAGCCTATAGCCTAGTACCAACCTATGAACCTCCATATTTTTTTCTTGATACATATCTTTTTTCTTCATTCCTTTAGTCTCTCCACCTTTTATTTAATTTTATTAAATTCAATTTCTTTCATATTTTTTTCTGAAATAATCTTGTTACCAACTTGTCTTATTCTCCTTTTATCCATTTTAACACTATATAGATTTAACTATGCCCCATTTACTATAGGGTTCAACAAACCCAACCCTCATCTTTCTTATCCATATATAACACTCCTGTTTTAACTCTAACCTAGATCTCCAAATAAATCTAAGCATCACTTTGATGAACTGCTTCTCCAAATCTTTTGGTATCATATATACTCCAGCCACATAGGTTATTTTTCCCACACATATGGAATTAATCAGATGCACTTTTTTTTTAAGATAATCTATACCTACTCTACATGGCACTAATTCCTTTTAATTCTTGTAAAATTTTCATCTATTGTTCCCTAAGCACAATAAATGCACCAAATTGTATTCCTAAAACTGATATTTCTTTTCTTCCAAATGTAATTCTCTTTAACTTTTCCTCTGACTCAAATCCCTTACTTTTTTTCTCTATTCCTTGTAAACTATTATTTATATACAAAATAGCTTCTTCCATTATTTTTTTCTCTTTGCTAGGAAAAATAATATAGTTTCCATCGGATATGATGATAGGGATATTTGATATCACTATTCTGTATGTTCTGCACTTTTCTAATTTTTTCATTTGTCCTTTTAGCCAGCTAATTCATTACTATTAGTGGTGGTGCTGCGGTAGCGTTGTCGCCTCACACTAAGACGTTGTCCTGTTCGAATCTCAGCTAGAGCGTCTTCTGTGTGGAGACATGCGTGAATGGGTGTACCTTCGTTGAAGGTTGTGCGTCAGGGCCAGCAACTTGGCATGTAAAAATCTACTGCCAATCATTAGTGGACCGGAGTTTCGCTGTGGCGACCCCTAACTGGGAAAAGCCGAAAGACACAACAACAAATAATAATACTCATTGGGCATTCTTGTTTTAAACCCCTGTTCAACTTCACCTCTTCACTTAACTAACCGTTTAACAAAATTCTTAAATTACTATTCCTATGTCCTGATCTAATTATTTTTTTGAATTTATTTACTAAAATTATATCCCTCCATTATTTTCCATAATGCATCATGATCTCTAATATCAAATACTTTACTTATGTCTTCTACCAATACGTTTGCTTCATTATTGTTTTAATATCTTCCACTATTGCTCTAACAATCATTAATAGTGCCTGATACCCTTTTCCTTTAATTCCATAAAGATTCTCTTCTAATACCTTATCTATTTTATTCTCTAATCTTATTTGTATGATCTTCAAAATATCTTATAATCAGTATTATTTAATACAGCTGGCCTTCAGTTATTCATTTCATCTTTCTCTCCTTTCTTTCAAATAAATGTCATAGTACCACTAGATAGCTGTGTTTAGCAAATGCCATAATTTAGCCATTCATTAAATGCATATGCAAATATTTATTTTGCCATTGGTCTATATTCTTATATATTAAATAACATACCATCTAAACCTGCTGCAGAAGTAAGATTTACTTCCTTTATCACCATGTCTAATTCTATTACAGTAATCTGTTTATCAGCATCTTCTGTAAATTGTTTAACCTTCTATTCATTTTCATTTTTCATCCCTCTTTTATTTACCATCTCTTTAACACACCATACTGCAGTATTCATAATACTTCCTTATTGTTTTTCCACTTTCCCATTTTTATTTTTACATATCTCATTATACCACTTTTTTCTTTTACTATTTTACTTAAATATGGTAATACTTCTTCCTGTTTTCCTTGTAAAAATACCTTTGCTCATACAACAATTCCTTAATGTTTTTATTTATTTTGTTTCTTCTTTTTTTATAATATACTTTCTGATTTATTTCTAAACTTTCTAATATCTTATTCTATGTGTTTTGTATATTCTTTTTTTCTTTTTCTCTTATTCCATATTTCCATTGTAACTAATTCTTTTTATATTTCTTTTTAAACACCGTCCACCATTCTGTCCAATTATTAAAACATTCTCTTAAAGTTAAATAGTCCGTCCATAATTCCAATATATTATATTTTCCTTTCTTTTTCTACACTTTTTCATGTGTTTTTAAATTCCTTTTCCAAATTTCATATGTTCTTTATTTTCTTCTGTTTCTATCCATATTGCCATATGATCTGAAATTTCTGTTTTTGCTTTTCTGCTGATTCTTTTATAACTATTTGTATACTTTTGAAACTAAGAAATAATGAATCTCTGTTTTAACATTGCCTCTCCTATATGTACTTGTATTTATATTCCCTAATACTAAATTTCCACATGTTATACTTTCCCTCAGTTTTTCCTATCTAGCTTTTTATTTTTATTCCTTAAGTTACAATTAAAATCTCCTGTCACTATAATATCTATATTTACTATTATATAATCAAATATGTCATTAAACAACTTTTTTCTCTCTCTCTTTGTATGTTACATATGCATATACTACTTTAAGTCTATAAACTTTATTTCCTAGCTTAGATCTACCACCAGTAGTCATCCTAATCGAACTAAATTAAAATCCAATATCATAATTGCTCTGCTATATAGTACTGAACAGATTTCTCCTCCAAAATTCCAGATTATTCCTCATCTCCATGAATTTTCTGTTTGTAATCTTTCTTCCTTTTTTAAACCTCTAACATATTCTAATACTATAGTGTCTCCTTCACATTTATTACACCAATCTAACACTCCAGTTCTTCTTACTAAACTTTGCTTACAATTCACATTAACAAATACAGTGTTAAGATTGTTTCTCTCTTCCTTAATCTATATGAAAATATGTATTTTATCCATTTCCTTTCTTTTTCACCTTCAAGCCTAATTCTTGGAATTTCCCTTTTCTGTCTTTACTCTTTTTCCAATAGAAACTTTCTTTTTAACTACCCTACAGTCTATATCTTCCCATCACTAACTTTTGACCCATCTTCTATTTTACCTTCCTCTCTTTCCTTTTTGTCAGTATCTATTTTTTGTGTATTGCTATTTGTCTTTTCTGCAAAGTAATTTTCTTTCTCTTCCTGTTGCAACTGCTCCTTATTTTATTTTCACATTCACTTGCATCTTCTTTTACATTTTTCTTTTTGCTCTTTTGTACAATCCATCCATTAATGTTCTGTCTGTTTACATTAATAAGGTTTCATTTCACATTTTTTGCATCATGTCCAAATTCCCCACATACAAAACACTTCTTCTTATCACAACTGCCTACTAAATTTCCTTCTTTGCCACAATAAAACACATATTTTAATTGCCCCCATTACTTTACAACACCTTTATTTCCTTCAACATTAATCATGCTTGGAAAATGTGCAATTCTGTAATTTTCTATTTTTGAAATAATGTTACAATCTCATCCCCAGTCCATAGAGCTATGTTATCAATTACTTTTTATATGTCTTTAACTTCTTTACAAAAGTTATTTAATAAACATTTTTATAGTTTCTCTTTCTGACTTTGTTTTAACTGTATATGCACTTTCTTTAGTGTTTCATGGTAGAAAGTCTTAATGATATACCCCAAGATTCACTAACCTTCCGTGTAAGACTAAGTTAGGATTACACGGAAACTGCAGCCTAAGAGTAAGATGTCAGCGCGCCATGCATATTCATGAGGGTGTGCTGCCTCAACTCTAAGGCTAACACGGAGCATGCACGAGTGCAGGGGGCGTGTCGGACTGCCGAGCAGTCCAAAAATCCACGTCCCTGCAAGTGTCTCAATTGGGAAATGTCAACTGACATGAGCAAGTCCGCTCAAATGTGTACATACCCAACACTACACTCCCCCACATTCTAAACCCCTGTATAATTATAAAATGTAAAACTTTTATTTTTTTTTATTATTCCCGATATAGCTGCCTGTATTTGCACGTGTTTGCGTGGCTTTGCCCATTGCTTAGCTACAGTTAGCAGTTTAGACATCGAAGAGGATAATAAGAAACTTATAAGCAAATTAAACCAAATAGCAATAGCATAGTGGTAGAGCCTTCACACAAACAGGAGGCATTCCCGGTTCGAGTCCCACCACTCCCCTTTCTATTTTCTGTTGGAAATCTGCATATAAAAATAATTCCTGACATTTATCCTTTAAATTTTAGTAAAAAGCATTGAAATGGCCTATGTAGTAGTGAACAATGTTTTTTATATATATATATATATATATATATATATATATATATATATATATATAAGAAGGTGAAATGTTTATGCATACTGATGAATGCATAAGTAACATATCTTAAGCAATGTGAAGCACTGCTAAGCAAAGTTTACCAGTATTAAGCACATTTAAGTATAATTGCTCATAGCTTAGCACTGCTTTAACTAGCACAATGGCTTTGCGCATAGCTGTGCATCGTGCCAACTAGCACAAACAAAACATGTTTGCGCATAGCTGCGCATTGAGCTAACTAGCGCAACATCGAGCAATGTAGAGCAACATTGGGCAAAGTCGGCTAAATACAGCCACAACTCCTAGCCGGTCTGGCCAGTTGACAGGCCTCAAACCCAGGATACTGTGCACCATAATCACAGTACTAAACCACTAAGCCATGACAGCTTTTCATATGCATGTACTTTCAACACACACATACATATCAATGGAAGTTTACTCATTGCTAAGCAGGTGTGCTTTCATCTGAGATTTTTCAAAGCCAGCCAATCACAAATAAGTGTGGGAAATGAGGCATATTTAAGCTCCATAGGTGGGAATACTTGCCAAAACTGGTTGTAGCTCCCATCTGCAGTCAGCATGGCAGGTGTTGGAGAGGGCTTTCGATTTCAAGCACAACGTTGTGGCATTGAGGAGTCAAAAGTAATGGTTTGGCTCCTCATCCATAATCATGATGAGAGACTCCTGTAGGGCCAGTTCCAGGGCCCCCAATACAAAGCGGAAGCCTGGAACCATCTAGCTCATGATATCATCAGTGCTACAGGCGTCCCTCGGACTGGTCAGCAGGTCAGACACCACTACTCTGACCTGAAGAGATGCAAGGAGAACTGACTGAACCAGTGGATACAGGAGGCCCGTGGGATGGAAAATGCCCCACTACTGAGTAAGTAGCCATGGAATGAAGTATGTAAGAATTGCTATTGTAGTCTATATTATGGATAGGTATGTCTCAATATCACTTCATTTACTTCACAGCTGCAGGTATCCGTGCTGCAAATCAGCAAGCCTATGCAGATAGGCTGCTAAGGCTGCACCACCAGGCAGGTTAGTAATTATTCTGCATGTATTGTTATATAAAATAAGTGAGAGAGCCTGAAAAAAGTGTTGTAGCTCAATAATAAAGGTATAATAAGTCTTGAATAACTTCTTTGCATGTACTGTTATATAAAATAAGTGAAAGAGCCTGAAAAAGAGTGTTGTAACCCATTAATAAAGGTATAATACGTCTTGAATAAGTCTTCTGCATGCACTGTTATATCAAATAAATGAGAGAGCCTCTAGAAAAGTGTGTTATGTAATTAATAAAGGTATAATTCCTGGAGTGTGTCCGTGTCACTTTCTTCGATATGTTGCTGTACTCTTGCATTATAGAAATTGTACTGTTGTATTAAGCGCTGTCAACCCACACTTGGGTAGGCCCATATAAAGTGCATGAAGGTAGTGCCAGTAGCTGTTAAGCATATATACAGTCCTCAACTGTTGGTTCATGGCCGGCATGTACAGGTTAATTTGGCACATGAGTAGCTTGTTATTGTGTTCCCCAGAAATGTCAGTGTGCTGCTAGAAATGTAGGGGGCTGTTAAAATATAACTGATAATGTCACCTGAACACATCTAGATATGTAGATATATAAATATAAATATGATATATAAATATGTAGCAGTAACATCTGCATCCTGGACAGTTTGTATGTCAGATACAGGTCAGATATATAAAGAACTAGCAAAACCCATTTCACAATTTAACGGACATTGCATAGTGTAATAATACATGTAGGGGATATATACCTGCAGTCAATAGGAATGTAGTGTAAACTATTAGTATATATAAGTTGTTAATGGAGGTATCTTTTTACACCCTACTGTATGTGCCTAAACAATTCAATTTCACACCTCAATGGGTATGTCTAATCTCAAAACATTTGTTGGGACATATGTCCTATTGGTTTATAAATATCTGCATTTACTTTGATGCATGTGCCCTGTTCAAATACCACAATCTTGGTGGCCTGTTGCCACCAATCAATCCTGCATGCTGTTGAAATGTCCACTGTTGTTCTATATATGCATGTGTTATGCTTGCTGTTCAACTGTTGGAACTCTGGTGTGTTGGGTTAATGGGAATACTACTGCATGCTGTTACAACTAATTTGGAATGCTGCTGGCTGTTACTAACCCATATTGTCATTAAATCCTCCTAAACATAGAACGTATGGGAAGGCCGTCCCAGCGGGCCCACCTGTCCCACCTCAGCTGGCGATGGCACCTGACACCAGCAGGTCCAGTGCCCAGCCTGGGACCTCCTCCTCCATTGGCCCTGTACCACCTTCGGGTGGAAGTGCTGCAGGGGATGGGGCTCGTCCCCCCCCATGCAAGCATGGGCGGAGGAAGGCCACCTATCACCCTCCGAACGGTCCGGGCTGTGGTGTGTAGGGAGATCAAGCATTCTGTCCCTGATCCTCTATGCCAGTTTGAGGCACTAGTGGCACGATTCACAGGTGAGCATGCCACTCCTACGCAGCCCCCAGCACAGCCACCCTCTGGGCTGTGAAGGTGCAGTGGTGACTGCCCATGGGTGGGGATCTCAGTTCCACTGTTGCCATCTGTGGGCTCATGGGCTTGCGATTTCCAAACATCCTTCCCCGTCAATGGTGTTCACCCACCACATGTTTCATATACCGCCCCTGTATGCATCTTGTTTGTCTTGTCTGTTTACCTCCCCAACCTACCTCCCCAAATATTCCTACTTCCCCTACCCCACATTCCACTCTCAACTGAAAAAAAAAATGGCAATCTGCTCCCAAAAAAGAATTTCCGCCCCATACATAGCTGCCCATTTTGCACACATGTCCGCTGGACACATAAACTGATATTTATTTGGCAGTACAACATACTTTGTTGTCCTCAACCCTCTCTCAGGGGTGGAAGGTTTCATATTTCCCTCCAAATTTATTGCATATGCACAGCTGTTGCTGTTAAAGAAATGGGCAGCTATGAACCTTCCCTACAGCCATCCTGCACATCCTGAGCTGTTTTTCCTACTGTCTTTCCCTCTTTGTGCCCCGTTTTTCACCACTTTCCTATCTCCCCATTTTATTTTCTTTCAAAGAAATGAGGGTGGGGGTTAGCGGGAGTAAGCACTTTTAAGCAGTAGTTAGCAGGTTTGCGCAAGTGTGTGCTTGTGTGCGCTTAGCTAAGTACTGCTAAGCTTTGTGCAAACACGTGCAAACCCACTTACAACTGCTTAAAAGTGCCTTAGTCGCCCTGCATGTGAGGGCCCTTGTTCTGCTCAGCAGAAAAATAAAACACCTCTGTCAGTCTCGAACCCCGGACACACTACACTGCATGAAGTATCACTAAGCCACAGTAGATATACAGCAGGTTGTTGCTGAAATAGATATATCATGCATCAGAATGAGTGAATGTAAATGAAAGATAGGAATGCCATAACACAAAATCTGTTCTGTGGAACTTTACCAGCAGTTGTTGTGGAATTGCATTACATGACTGTGATAAGAGAACTAGCCATTCTAGCAGTAAATAGTGTTACAGCAGCACTTTACAACCCCCAGACAGTATCATAGCAGGACAATCCCCACCCAAATGTACAATATACCTGTGTGTTCAGGGTCTACCAAGGATGTAGGTAGGCATACTCAGTACTGGAATTGTCCAGTTTTCTTGAGCATCCTTTGCTAATGTCAACAATAAAAAAGCACAAACTGTGCAGAAGTGAGTACATTAATATTCACAGTATAGCAGTTCACAAACAGTTCATGTGCCAAATGAATACGTCTCAATAACTACTTATGTATGGCAGTTAAATGTATAAGTAGAAAAATAAACTACATACTCCCATGTATCTTGTGTTAGCATTTGTAGGGGTGAGTACAATTCTACACTGGCAACTGTGTACTGGAAGTGGCAACATTCAGGTCTGAGTACAACATTTAAATCACTGGCTACACCCCTAGCTTCAGATATAAAAAACTATACCAACCTTCTGATTAAACAATGGTGTCCACAGCAAACAAGCATGGGCCCCACTTTGAAAAGCTGAAAGGGCTATGCCTACCTGACTTAGCAGTTTATAGCATTGGGTTGCTATGACAGTGAGTACTGCAATTACCACACAGCAGGCTGCATGCAATTACCAAATGGTGGCCACCAATTGGTGCAGAGGCCATCACATGCACATGTGCAGATACCTATAAAAGCAGGCTGTACTGGCTGTCCACACACACAATCATTCCATTGCAGCTATTGATAGAGAGAGACAGAGACAGAGAGAGAGAGAGAGAGACAGACAGACAGACACACACCCACATCAACATCAACAGAAAAAAAAAGACACACGGAACTGAATACTACAAACACATACAAAGGAAAGGTATGTAACAGATATGTATTTACTGGCATGTAGTAGATATTTTTGAAGAGCACTCTACATACTTTGAAACATCTATATGTGGCAGCAGTACGGATCTATGCACAGATGCCCTGCATAACTACTGCCATGGATAAATCAGTGTGTAGCTGTGTGCAGTGGGACATAACTGTGACATATGTAGCTCAGCATTAAATATCAGACATCTGATCCATGTTATCTGTGTTCTGTACAGTAGTGTGGACAATGGCTGTTTAGGGGAGTTGTGCATACAGCTATATAAACATGGATGTGACAGAGTAACACATGCATGATACTCATATTAACATGTAGCTTAGCATTGTCAACTGCTGTACCAGGCTAGTATGCTAATCTAGCATTTGCAGCTATATATACACCCTCTAATATCACTGTGTGCTCACATGTGACACCTGTTCATGTTGCAGCAAGGCCCAACTGGATAGCCGTGAGGTCTAGGGACTTACAACAGTGTAGACCTTGTGTGTGTATGGCACAGACATACGGAGAGATATATCTGTGTCAGATATATTAGCATCTGTACATGTGCATAGAGCAAGGGACATACTGCAACTGATTGTGAAGGGTGGACATATATATGTTGGTGAAGGTTGTTGTGTGCATATTTGTATGTAGGTTGTAGTGTGTGGCAAACAAGACAGCATACAGTGCTGGTATATGACATGTGGTGGTTAAACGCTATGGGTATGAATTGTTAGGTTTGCAGTGTTGCAGCCAATGAGGCCTGCAAAAGCTACATGGGCTGAGAACACCTTCAATGCATTCCGCACAAGACTGTGCAATATTATTACATAACTGTATACCTCACAAACTTTGCATAATTGATATTCCCACCATGAAAGTTGGACTGTATATGTGCCTATATGTATATCTATATGTACACCAATGGATGTTTATATGTATGTATATTTATATATATATATATATATATATATATATATATATATATATATATATATGTATATATATATATATATATATATATATATATATATATATATATATATATATATATATATATATATATATATATATATATATATATATATATATATATATAGATACACATAGAGAGAGAGGGTCATATTTACTGTGACATATGCCTGGTGACAAAGCCATGGCCTCAAGCTCAATGTCGAAAATGCATTGGCATCCCTTTTGCTAAAAACTCTGTACCCATGAACTACCACATAGGTGGCAGTCGACTTAACACCGAAAGTGTAATAAGAGACCATGGGACACAGGTAGACAGTAGTCTCCCCTTTGATAATCACAGTGCCACACTAGTCATGCAATCTGTCTACATGGCACACCTCATCACAAAAGGTGTGTCATCCAGGGAAAAAGAGGTCAGTGTTCCCCTTTACTCATCACTCATGAAACCCATTATAGAGTACAATGCCCCTTTTGGTATGCACCTCACAAGACATCTACAGCAACTGGAAAGGCCACAAGGATACCTCACAAAGTGTATTACCGGCCTCAAACAGATGGCCTATGCAGCCCGTCTCACAAAACCACAGCTAGACTGTGTCGCATACCGCCTACCCAGAGGTGACCTCTGCCTAACATACAAAGCTATGTCAAACCCAGAGCTGTTGGACATGCTCCACGTAAACAGATCACAATCCCTACGAGCTACATGCTCTAGGGGCCTAAGCCTTGTCACTTCAATAAACAGAACATGCTGGAGGGATAGATTCCTTTCTCAGAGACATCCCATACTCTGGAACAAACTACCTATCAATAGCAAACAAAGCTCCTCATTAGCAGTCGTCATGAATAATCCTGATGATTGGATGGGAGATAGGAAATACACCCCGGGAATCACCTCTGTGGCTCTGCTTAACAGGGGCACATGAAATTAAATTACATGGGTGTCAAAGGCCAGAGTACCATATGGCTAGGCTTCTATAGGCCCTAGGGCCAGTAGCCTATTACCTACCTATGAACCGATACACACCCACATGTACTTGTTGCAATAATTGCTATGTGAGGTTGACTGAGTGTGATGGTGAATGTGTTGGTGAATGTGTCAAAGTTGTGTATATGTGTGATAGCTTAGTGGGAAACTGTTTCTGTCATGGTATTTTGTGTCCTAGCTCTGATCCCAGCAAAAGATGTGTATGCTATTGCTAGGCAGAAAAAGCAGTATGGCATACGGTCTGACGTAGTCCGTTGGAGTTGACTGGGGTGTGCAATTGTAGGCTAAAGCAGTACATGTATGGTTATTGATTGGTACTGCTGGTGAATCCAAATCCTGTATGAACTGTAGTACTACCTGAAGCTGTAGGCCTAAACAGCACAGTACGGTATATGTCCACATTGTTTGGAACAACTGTTTTGTGTGTTCCCTGTAGTCCTCACAGATTACATACCTCAGGCATAAGGTTTTGTAAGTAATGACACACAGTACTGTATGGTACACAGGTAAAACTCATCTGGGTTGCCATATCTTTGTGTCTTGTATGTTTGTCTGATGTGTGTGTGGGTATGCCTGTAACATGCCCTCGGTCATATGTGTGTTACAGGATATAAGTTACATATCTAGCAACATGTATAGTCTAGTACAGCAGTATGCCACCTATATTCACAAATGTGCACATATGTTAGGCAGGGGTTTGCCAACAGCAACTAGTGTGATATACTGGTAATACTGTAACTAGACTTTACAATCATTGCAATGGATGACATATTTATTTATGCATTAGCTTGATATATACCTCCTGTGGCTAGGTGGTGCATTGTGTTGCATACAGTGTGCCATGTACTGTTGTATAGTCTTACATGCTGGTTTCTCTTTGTTGCTGTGCAGAACATGGTTTTATATATAGAGCATGGCAGGCACTGTCAGGCAGTTGTGGGTTGAGCACTGATATGTGGTATTGAAAGTGTGTATCCTCTGACAGCCAATAGGTTGCTATATATGGCAGTTCAGTGATGTCTGTACTTTAAAATGTTGTGTGCCACATGACTTGCTCACACGTATTGTTTCATTGTCTTCCAGAGTCATGGCCCACCATCGCAACCCAACCTATAGTCCAGCTGAGGATGAAGTAATAACAACCAGTCTGGTTCAGCA
>NC_056750.1:224943042-225003042 GCF_019279795.1 Protopterus annectens
TCCTTTATGAATTTCACTGTCTTGTCTTGTCTGTATTTTATGAATCTGTCCTCCTTATCTCTTCCGTAGGTCTCTCTCTTATCTGTCTATCCTTACTCCTTCCCCAATATACCTCTTAGAAAATTGGGAAATACTGGAGGGGGGGAATCTATCCCCCTCATGAACATAATGCCACTCCTCTCTTACCTCCTCTTTGTACAACCCACTTAATATTTTCCTTCTGTGTGTTCCTTGTCTTCTTTCCCCCTTATTTCCAGGTTTCCTTTCTTCATCCTTTTTAACCTTATAAAATTCCAAACAGGGTGACTATATAAGGGCACCTTTTACAGTGAAAAGAAGAAACTTTAAGCAATTTAGGTGAGTTGTGAGCTCACAGTATTCAATTTAGCTTAGCACAGGTTCCCGTATAAGTTCTTAAAGATTCATGCATATCACCGAAAGCATGTATAACTTTCTGTACATAAGACTCATTCTACCCATATCTATAGTTGTTTCTACTCATTTTGCCCCACTTCAGAAGTTCAGAATTTTGGAAATTTCATCATACAGCTGAAATTTTATGAAATGACTACCATTACAATTATGTGAACTATGGGACCATGAATGCTAACGTTAATGTTCTAAGGATCACAAGTGGCATCTTTGAACTTTCCAGAGCACACTCACATTTGCAGTTGAGTCACCCTTAATGCAGATATCTAATTATGCTTAAATATTACACCCCTGGTATTCAATAAACTTCATGTAGGCTTCATGTGAATCCTACACGGAGGTTACGTATTTGCACAATGATGAGTGGGGAGCAGCAGTGCTAATTACATATTCATGCTGTCAATCATATTTAAATGTCAACAAGAGTGGTTGCATGGCTGGCAATAGTGTTGCCGGCCAGGAAACTGTGTAAAGCAACAGGGATAGCAAACCTGGTTACCTCAGAGCAAATTAGGTAAGCAGGATTGTGTGGAATGTCACAGTGATTACCAGGGCTTAACATATAGTAATGTATATGATCCATGCACAGTACAGGACAGTGTATAGACTGCAGATTATTTTGAAATCCCATTCCGGGCATTCTATTCAAAAATTGTGTAAATGATCTGTAAGGGTACATGGACTGTCATGTGAAATAAACAGTTAGGCGAAGTGTGTTTATCGAATAGGGGCCCACAGATGAATTATATGAATGAACACAAAGAAAGAGGACAGGTGAAACATCCGAATGTACAACAGATAAGGGCATGTCATTGTAAGATAGTTGCAGCAGGGACACCAGTGACATATCAGTATGGTACAGTATGGACTGCACAGAGAAAATGTGTATTATGTGACTGTCATACAAGGTGGCATAACAATGGAAACTATGTCTTTATGAGATAAGCATCCTTACATGAAGAATTCAGAGGACATCTATCAGCGATGTTATATACAACTGGGGTAGGGTGCAAATTATGAAGCTGTGCAAACTGATTTGACTGAATATGATGGTAATCAGTGGGGAACAGTTACAGGCTCACGGACAACAGCAAAAGAAGCACACTCAATCATGGGCAATATCAGAATAATACCACCAGTAACCCCATGTTTCTGACATAACATATATGACTCTGAGTGATCAAAGATGGATCTTCACAAAGACACTTGTATTACTATCATGACATGTCAGTAATCTATGAATGTAATCATGCACACTGTCCGGGTACTGTAAAATCTGCTGGAGGTGTTAGGAGGGACACTGCCGTACCTGTGTGTGACATTATGATCAGTACAGGCTAGTTGACTGGTGTGCATGGCATATATTTATATCTATATCTGTATCTATATCTACAGCTACACATTTATATTGATATATATATATATATATATATATATATATATATATATATATATATATATGGATTTCTATTACAAGAATGAAAGTTCACTACTTCAAACTTGTAATAGGAAGCCTCACTTCTGAGAAAGTTCACTTTAACGAAAGTGAACTTTTGCGTAAGTGTACTTCACCGAAAACACTGCAGCACAGTGGGGGACATAAAAAAACAAGCTATGTCCTCCACTATGGTGCAATAGTCATGGACCTTAGGGTTAGGGCATGGGTTACTGTAAGGGGATAGTTAGCAAAGCTATCCCCTTACCCTAACCCATGCCCTAACCCTATGGTTCATGACTATCGCACCATAGTGGAGGACATTGCTACGTCCTTCACTGCGCTGCAGTCATTACGGACCTTAGGGTTAGGGCACGGGCCATGGTAAGGGGATAGTAGGGCTATCCCCTTACTATGACCTGTGCCCTAACCCTAAGGTCCGTGAGTACTGCACAGAAGTTCAGTACAACACCCATTCATTGTACTGAACTTTGCGTAAGTGAACTTTCAATTAAGTGCATTTTTGCTGCAGTGAGCATTCCATGCACTATTTCAATTAGTGAAAATTTGATCTAGTCTATGGAACCCATATATATATATATATATATATATATATATATATATATATATATATATATATATATATATATATATATATATATATATATATATATATATATATATATATATAGCCTTCCTATCCCCATTTCCCGCTCTCTTCCTACTTTCCTATTACAACCCATCTCTACTAATTTCATCTACAAACTCATTCTAAAACTTAAGCCTTGTACTCTTTCTGCTGACCAGATTCCAGCTCAATATCTGCAAAAAGCAGCTAAAGCAGTAGCTTATCCTATATCCATCCTACTAAACAGAACCTTTAATGAGGGAACCATCTCAATCATCTGGAAAATCTCACACATTATCCCCCTACATAAAGGAGGCAACTCCAATGAATATTCTAACTATCGACCTATAGCCCTACTATCCCACCTAGCAAAAATAATGGAAAAATGCATTCATCATCAGCTTCTAGACCACTTACTACAACACAACGTCCTAGCACAAAGCCAATATGGCTTTAGACCATATCATAGAACCACTACAGCCCTTTTATCCTTCACTGACACCATTAACAGAAATCGCAAAAGAAAAAAAAAAAAAATAATATCCTTGTTTTCATGCCTTACTGAACTAGTCCAGTCTTCAGATTTTGCTGATCTCTGGGCTTTGTCATAGTTCCTGTGCTATCCATATCCTTATCTGGATAAGAGGAAGCTTCTTTGTTCACCAGTGGGAGTGGGGAGCACTGAGCAACCTATTTGTCCCTAGAGGAGTGGTTCCAGCCCAGCAACTTGTAGTTTACTGGCCATTTTGGGTCAATTCCTAGCTCTTTTCAACCCCCTGCTATAAAGCCCGTTTTTGCACGTTTTTGCGTGAATTTGCTTGAAGTTGCTCATAGAGCAGCATCGGGCAGCGCCGGTTAATCAAGTTTAAACTATTTCTGGATCTGCAAAGTCTGCTCTTCAATTTTTCCCTTAGAACTGCTCTACTTGCAATCTAAACAGTCTATTCCCTATCTGAAAAGCCCAGCACTTGCTCCTAAAGCATTTTTATACAGGTAAAGCACTCTTAAACAAAAAGAAAGTACTTCATTCACCTAAATCCCCTTGAGTACCCATTTCCCTATAGGTCCTTTCTGACTCAGTTACACAGCAATCCTTTACACTATTCTAGCATGTCGAAGGGTCATTTGCTGGCGTCCTCTCCTGCTCAGCTGGTGAATCTGGGAATCTTGAGGCAATGTTACAATTGTCTCATGTACACAGGCAACCCTCTCCTCCTCCCAACAAATACAAATATATGTGAGAGATGCAACTATATAGCCAAACTGGAGGCTGAGCTCTCTCAACTCAGTACTGGCAAAACCAGTCAGGAGGAGAAGGTAATCACGCACACCACAAACCCAGTCTCACATAGACCTATCACAACTGCAAACCAAACACATAAACACACAAAAACATACTCGGAGGCTCTGATTAAAAATCTACCAAGACAACAGAGGCCTCCAAAGCAAACACCCAAGCGACCACTACCTCAAGACATAGCACATGCAACACATAGTTCACAAAGTCAGTGTGCTAAACAGTCACAGCCCTTAAGGCCAAACAACATGCCAGATACACTTGTAATAGGTGACTCCATAGTCAGACACACTGACGTCCCACTCACCAGACTGAACAAGGAGATGGTTACAGTAAGCTGCCTGTCGGGTGCTAGAATTTGCCACATAACACAAGCACTCAGGTCACTCCAAAGCAAGTACAAATATGACTCAGTCATTGTCCATGCCGGTGTGAGACGTACCTCCCTGGACTACATGAAAAGAGACATAGAGGAGCTCTCTGATTATGTAGCCCAGGCCAGTATGACCCTGACCCTGAGCAGCATCTTATCCTCACCAAGAATGATACCACAGTACAAAGACAAAATGATCAGCTTTAACAATTGGCTTAATTACTGGTGTCATTCTAAGGGGATCCAATGTCTGTCTGCTTGGGATGACATGCTTGACCAGCCACGCTGCTTCGCAAGGGATGGCTTGCACCTGTCACCCCTGGGCTTCCGGATATTGGCCAAGGCTCTTGCCACCCCCATAGTGCCTTTTTTAGGCAAGGCTCAAAAGACAAACCCACCTCCCTAGAAAACACAAGTAAAAAAAAACTAAGGGTAATGCTGCTCAATGCCAGAAGTCAAAACCTCAAGATGCATGCTCCCGAAGCCCTCCTCAGTATGGAGAACATCGATGTCTGTGCAGTGACTGAAACCTGGTTCAAGGCTCCGGAGAGCACCCCAGCACTTCCAGGTTTTACCTCATATCATGCTTTCCGGCCCCAAAACTTGGACCAAACCACAAATGGAGGGGGAGTATCCAAATTCATCAAAGATACCCACACCTACAGGTTAGTGGCAACGCACGAAGCATCGGAGACCATCCAGGTGCAACTAACCATAGGCAAAACTGCCCTACAGTTTGTAGCATGCTACAGACCACCCTCCCAAACTCAGGAACCCCACTCAGCCTTCCTGAAGACACTGGAGAGTATGAATGTCTGTCCAAATACCATCATATTGGGAGACTTCAACTACCCAAACATAGACTGGGAACATTACTCAAGCCCCAACACCCTAGCCCAAAGGTTCCTAGAATTCAGAAACTCAAATGCAATGGAACAACTAGTCAACATTCACACAAGAGGAGATAATATACTAGACCTGATCATCACAAACATGGGGACAAAATGCTCCACACTGGAAGTATACCCCTCATTGGTGAGATCAGACCATAAATTAATCTCACTGGAAATCCACATCCCGCCCCCACCCCCTGCACAAAAGACCACAGTGAAAAACTTCTCAAAAGCCAACTTCACACTTCTTAAGACTGAAGTGGTATCCTTCAAGACCCCTGGGCCAGTGGAAACCACAACCCACACCGTTGAATTCTTTATAAATACCTTCTATGGGCACCTTCAAGAATGCATGGATCATGCAATCCCTAATAAAACCAAGACCCATTCCCCCAAAGGCAGGTGCCCTGTCTGGTGGACCCCAGCCATTAACAAACTTTACAACAGGAGAAGGAAGCTACTACATGACAGAGCAAAATCCCTAAAAGGGAAGGCATCCCTGATCAGTACTAGCAAAAAACTACGATCACTCATAAAATCATCCAAGGTCAACTTTGAGAGAAAAATCGCAAAAGACACAAAAGACAATCACAAGGCCTTCTTTAGCTATGTTAGAAACCTGGGTGGAAACTCCCAGATATGCTCAGAGTTAGTCCAGAATGACACAAAATACACTGAACCCACAGACATTGCCAACATTCTGGCAGATAGGTTCAGTGCAAATTTCTCCGCCCCCCTCCCCCCCAAAAGGAGAAATATCTATCCCAGCAGAGTGTAGCCTCCCTAACATCTCAGATGCCTAGGTGAGAGCCGCCCTCTGCAAAGCTTCTACAGACCCTGGAAATTACCGCCCCATAAGCTTGACGAGCCTGGTCTGCAAAGCTATGGAAAGGATCATTATGGAACTCATAAACAAAGACATTGGGGACCTACAGACATTGGATCCTACCCAATTTGGATTTGTCAAGGGCAGATCCTGCCTTTTGAACTTGGTCGACTTTTTTGAAACAGTCACTAAGGCCATTGATGAGGGTAAGGCAGTTCACACAGCCTACCTTGACCTTGCAAAAGCCTTCGACAAAATACCCCACTCGGGCATCATAGACAAACTCACCAGCTTAGATGTAAACCCATATGTCACAAGATGGGTTGCAAACTGGCTCAAGGACAGAACCCAGAAGGTCAGAATTGCTGGAGCCATGTCAGACTCTAAGCCAGTCACAAGTGGTGTCCCACAGGGCTCAGTCCTGGGACCCCTCTTGTTCGGCATTTATTTTTCCGAGGTGCAAGCAAACATAGGAGGATTGTGGCTGACAAAGTTCGCAGATGACTGCAAACTGGGCGGCATAATTGATACTCCAGCGGACACAAGCATCCTTCAGAGAGGCCTCATAGAAATGGATAATTGGTGCCAGAGCCATGGCCTTAAACTGAACGCCAAAAAATGTATAGTCATACCCTTTGGGAAAAACAAGGTACCCACAAATTACCACATAGGTGGTAATCCATTAAGTACGGAAGAGGTAATCAGGGACCTAGGGACCCAAGTTGACAGTTACCTCTCATTTGACACTCACATTGCCAAAGTAGTTAGGAAGACCTTCTATATTGCCCACCTTATCATGAAGGGATTCACATCTAGATCAAGAGAGGTCATTGTGCCCCTGTACTCTTCTCTTATCAGGCCCATGATTGAGTACAATGCCCCATTTGGGATGTATCTTACCCAACACCTGCAGCAGTTGGAAAGACCCCAAAGGTTCCTCACCAAGAGGATAAAGGGTCTCAAACATATGTCATATGCTGCCCGGCTGAAGAAACTCCAGCTCTATTCAGTCGCATACCACCTACTCAGAGGTGATCTATGCCTGAAGTACAAGGCCATGTCCAATCCGGAATTAATGGACATGCTCCACCTCAGAAAATCCAAATCCATCAGAGCCACGAGAGCAAGAGATTTGAACCTCAACACAAAAATAAATAGGACATGCTGGAGGTACAGATTCATAACCCAGAGGCTCCCTACACTCTGGAACAGAATCCCAGTCCATGTTAGGCAGAGCCCCTCACTAACTCTCTTCAAGAGAAATCTTGACGAGTGGATGGGAGATCATAGGTGTACCCCGGGTGTCATCTCTGTGTCACTACTAGACATAGGCACAGTAAACTAAACCCTAAATGGGCGTAGTATTCTCATCCTAAGGGGTGGTGAAAGCCGCACACACTCTGGCTAGGCTTATAAATGCCCTAGGGCAGATAGCCTAGTACGAACCTATGAACCTATGAATGCTTTCTCTTCAGCTCTATTTATTGATCTTTTAAAAGCTTCTGATATGGTAAACCACACATTGCTAATAAATATTCTCAAATCACTTTCTCTTGACACTCTAGCTGTACAATGATTCAGCTCTTACCTGAGTGACAGACAGCAAGTTGTTATGTGGGAAAATAATCTATCATCCCACCTGCCAATTGCACATGGTGTCCTCCAGGGCTCCATTCTAGGTCCTCTATTATTCTCTATTTTTATTAATGATCTCTGCAAAGCTACTCCTCATGCAACCAGTATACAATATTCAGATGATTCAACAATAATCTGCACAGCCAAATCTTCATCTGAACTACAATCCCTAACTCAGAAAATGTTTAACATAGTAGAGTCATGGTTCTTAAAATGCTGTCTCCTCCTGAATCCTTAAAAAAAACTAAGCTCCTGCTCTTTACCCCTACCCATAAGTATACACCTATAGATTTCTCTGTTACTTCTAATAATGGTCCCTCATATCCACTAACACTACCATCAAGCTCCTAAGAATTACTATAGACAACAACCTTAACTTCGACTCCCATATTAATAACACTATAAAAACAGTTAACAGAAAAATGGTCTCCCTATATAGAGTCAAATCCTTCCTTACTCCTATAACAAGATCTGCTATTGCCCACTCAATCTAATCTCAACAATCCTTTATGCCTCACCAATCTATACTAATCTATCAAAACATAATCTTCTCAAACTAGCTACTTCCTATAACAACATTGCCAGATTTGCCACTGGTAATCCCTTCAGAACCCATCACTGTGAGAATCTAAAACAACTAGGATGGCTTGATCTACAAAATCAGCTTCAATATAGCCAACTTACCATTGCACATAAGATCCTCAACCACCCTAACAATACTCCAATACTCTCAAACCTCATAACCCCCTATAAAAATCTTACTAACTTACGATCATCAAATAAATTGTTAGTTAGCATAAGTAAGTCAAACAACATGGTAGGTGATTCTCTGTTCTCAAACACTACTGGGAAAAACTGGAACCTTCTACCTACTGAACTGACTTCTCTTCCTTCCCTACCCCTCTTCAAACAAAAACTGAAAATACTCCTCAGAATAAACTGGTTATGCCCTTGCAGCAACCCTGACTAACCTATCACCTCTGCTATTCCCTCTACTCTCCCCAATTGAGTTTATGTTCGTTATTGCATATGTAAGCAGAACTTTATTTTATTATTTATTTTATTTTACATTTGTTTACCGGGCTAGTCTAACTGGATACATGTCCATTTTCAGTAGAGGCCCGGGGAGAAAAGCTCCTAGGTACATACAGCTAATTAACTTATTTCTATCTATGAATAACACAAATATGCAAAAGAAAAAATACAAAAAATAAGCATAAACAGTACTAAATTACAGGATAAAATAACAATTCTAGGTAAATAATCTGTATAGGATGCAGTTTTTTTTTTTTTTGAAGGAGGGGGAGGATCAGAGTATAGAGTAACTATAGAGCTAGTCAGGTTTGGAGCAATGACATAGCCAGTGAGATTTGAGATATACTTTCAGATTGTTTTTGAAACTGGAGAGAGAGGGAAGTGTAGAAATATCATTTGGTAGAAGATTCCAGGCTTTCCCTACAGTATTAGAAAAAAGAGAGTCACTGGCCTTGTTGTTTATTTTGGTAGTATGTGCTAAGAGTTTATGTGAGGACCTTAGGAATCTAGGTTTTATAAGGAGTGATTAGTGTGGATAGAACAGGTGTTTTGGATGGTGTGTAAAGGGTTTTGTGAGCTATAGTTAGTTGATGGAATTTAATTAGGTTCTGTAGTTCAAGCCAGCCTAGCTGTTTTAAATTGAGGCAATGATGGGTTCTAAAAGGGTTTCCTGTGGCAAATCTGATGTTATTATAGGACATTTCCAGTTTGCTGAGATTGTTTTAGAAAGTTTAGTAAAGATGGGTGAAGCATATAGAAGAGGAGATATTAGATGTGTGTGTGCTATTGTTGTACGAGCAGAGGGTAGGAGAAAAGATTTAATCTGATACAGGGAGCCTAATTTTCTATTAACAGATTTAATAGTATTGTTTATATGTATATCAAAGTTTAGTTTATTGTCGATGGTGACTCCTGGCAGTTTAGTGGTAGGTTCTGGGGATATAATAGTATTGTTGGTGGAAGTGACTGAGAAATCCAATGTGGGGAATTTACTAGTGGGAGAGAAAAAGGAGTTTAGTCTTTGGGGTTTAAGAGAAGGCATCTATGAGTGAACCATTTCTCAACTGTGTTGAAGACTTGTTGGGTAAGGTGTAGGAGGTCTGAAGAGGATGAGGCTGAGCATATAAGTGTGGAATCATCTGCATATTGTACACAAGAGGCTTGAGGGATAGCCAGGTGGAGGTCATTGATGAAAATGGAAAAAAGTAGAGGTCCAAGGATGGAACCTTGGGGGACACCTAGGTTGACTGGTAGGTGGGTAGAGAGAGACTTGTGCCATAGTACGGCCTGCTTTTGTCAAGGTAGGATTGGAACCACTTAATGGAGGATGTGTCAAGTGATAGGGATTTTATTATGGTGATGAGAATTTGGTGATTCACCATGTCAAAAGCTTTAGATAGGTCAATGAATAGGGCAGAAGAGAGTTTGTTTAGACTACAGTGTTTGTTGATAATATCTGTAAAGGAGAGAAGGGCAGTGGAGGTACTATGTGAAGGTTTAAAACCATGCTGGCAGTTAGCTAGAAGGTTATTTTGTGTTAAATGTTGAAGTAGTTGTTTATGGATGCATTTTTCCATAATCTTAGCTATAGGTGAAAGGAGGGCAATTGGTCGAAAGTTGGAAGGTTCAGTAGATTGGCCACCTTTGTGGAGGGGGATAATATGGGAGATTTTCCAAATGGAGGGGATATAGCTTTCAGTAATGGTTCTGTTGATTAGGATTGATATAGGGTAGGCAATGGATTTAGCGGCTAGTTGCAGAAATTCTGCAGGTAGTTGGTCTGCTGAGGGAGAGCATGGTTTCAATTTCTGAAGGAGGGTAAGTACATATGATGTAGGGATGGGTTGAAGTTGGAAGGAAGGAGAAGAGTTTGTTTTATTAGTAGGTAAAGTGAAATTATCAGGTGAGAGCTGGCTAGCTAGTGTTTGTATAGTGTTAGTGAAGAATGTGTTAAATTCATTAGCTATATTTTTTGAAGTTTCGTGTTCAGTATTTTGAGGGCTAGGAGTGGTATTTTGCCCTGGGTGGAGTAGTTGGTTGATGCTGGACCAGAACCTCTGTAGTTTGGTTTGATTTGCTTGTTGGGAAAGTAGGTAGTAATTCTTTTTATCTGATATTACAGCTCTTTTAGTTTGATTTCTTAGTTGTCTGAAGGTTTGTTGGTGGATAAGACTTTGAGTCTTTTTCCAAATTCCCCAATGTTTGTTTCTATCTTTGATTTTTTGTTTGGTTTCTTTAGACAGCCATGGCGCATGTTTGTTTTTTGTTCTGATTTGTCTGGTTGGGGCATGGCAGTCCGGGATGGTAAGAAAGTTGGAGTTAAAGTAAGTAACGGCATCGTCTAAGGATAAATTAAGCAGTGGTAACCAGTTACATGCTTTTAGTTCCATCTGGAATAGTTCCGAGTTAAAGTTCTTTTGGATCTGATGCTTATTGTGGATGTTGGAGAGGGACAGTTAGTTTTATGTTTGATGATGTAGGTAAGGGAGTGGTCACTTAAGTCATCTGGGAGAGTTCCTGAGTCATAAGTATAGGGAGGACGGTTAATAAGAATCCAGTCTAATAGGCTAGATTTTTTATTGGATCTATTTATTCTGGTAGGGAGGTGATAGTTTGGGAATACCCATATAGGTTTATGTGGTTAGAAGGGAGGTTACTGCAGAGGGAGGTCCAGTCTATATTTGTATCACCTAGGATGATAGTTTCTTGAGGTAGGTTTTGGGATAGCCAGGAGAGAATATTTTCCATAGTTGCTATATTGTTACCAGGGGGTATGTATAAACAGATGATATAGATAGATTTGGAGTTGTTGATAAGAAGTTTTGTGATAAGAATCTCTGCATTGGAGTCTAGAAGTGGTTTGAGGTTATGGGTGGTTAAATGTAGGCAAGGTTTATATAGGATAGCAACTCCTCCACCTTTTTTGGAGGTTCGGTCGAGTCTTAGGATATTATATCCAGGTGGGATGATCTGATTGTCCTTGGTTGTAGGTTTTAACCAAGTTTCTGTTAAGCATAGAATATCAAAGGAGTAGACTTCAGTCAGGGCTTGTAATTGTGTAACTTTATTGTTTATGCTGCGTATATTAAGATGAGCAATAGAGAGAGAGTTAGATTTTTAGAAAATATATGGGTAGGAAACATTTTGGAGTTGAGGGTGAGGAAGGAGAATGTGAAGGTCCTGGGTTTGGGTGGATGTCGCCATCTTTTAGAGATAGCATTAGGTTTAGAAAGTAAAGGTTATGGATTCTACAGTAATGAAATAGACATTTCCTGGGGTTGAGGTTATTATATTTTGTGTGTTGTGTTCAATGAAATTTAGGAAGTATGTATTTAGAAGAGAATGTGATATTAACATGTGTCAAATTTGGGTGTGGGTTTAGTGAGATGGTTTCTGTTTTGGGATAATTTAGTAGTGGGTCAAGTGGGCTTTCAAGAAAGGTGAGTAGATGAGTGAGAATTAGGGGAGGTAGGAGTGAAAGTATTAGTACGACTGAGATAAAGGGTGGGATGTTTTGATTCTTCATTGTAGGAGTATTAACTGGTACTATATAGCTAAAAGCTAAACTGTATTGAGAGGAGGAGGGAGAGAGGATAGTATCAATTATATTTGGGAGGGAATGTGTAGGGTGTAATTAGTGGAAATAGATAGCTGAATAGTGTGAAATGAGGAAGTATAAAGAGAAGAGTGTTTATGTAGAGTTAAGATGAAGGGACACGGTAAGTAATAGGATAAAAGTGGTGGGAAGGAAGTTAAGGGTTTGGACAGTGATGAGAGAGGAAGGGTGTGGTGGAGGAGGAGGTGTGGTCTAGGAAGTATAAAGGTAGGACCCCTGGGGGTGGGTGGGAATTGGGGGTAGAGAGGGGAGCGGAGTGAGCCTGCAGGGCGAACGGAGTGGGTAGAAACAGTTAGTGAAACTGCTTGTCAGGAAAACAATCAGAAAAGCTGTATACTAAGGTAAGTCAGCAGTATGTAAGTGCTGAGATAAGTAAGGAGTCAGAGAATACAGTCGGTGGTCGAGACCGGGGTATGAAAAGAGTGAGGAAGTAGTAGGTTGGTTAGGTGGTCATAAGAGTCCAAAGAATTATGAAATGAAGCAAGTGGGCAGGAAGTACCCAAGAGATAAAGCTGAGGTTTAGGGGTGAGACCTATGGCTGGGTTTGCTATTACAGGAGATAGGAGAGGGGGATTGTGTGGTTGTAAAACTAGGGAGGGGGTGACTACAAGTAATAGGGATGTCTGTGTAGGTTAGGAGGTAAGAATGGGCACTAATATGTTAGGAAAGGGCGGTGGAGACTGCTGTCTGTGCTGGCCTGAAGCCTGCACCTGGTTCCCTGGAGGGTTTATAACAAAGATTTACAGAAAATTATTGGCAGGATAGAGAGACCAACAACATACTTTCTTGTTAACTTGAGACAGGTTGTAGGGAGATTAGGCTTTGAGATACCACTGCAAGCATTCAGAAAGAGTTCATTCCACAAGGCAGGTTGGTTTCAAGAGACTAGTGCAGGAAATAGCACAGGAGAGTATGGTGTTTCTTGTTAACTTGAGACAGGTTGTAGGGAGATTAGGCTTTGAGATACCACTGCAAGCATTCAGAAAGAGTTCATTCCACAAGGCAGGTTGGTTTCAAGAGACTAGTGCAGGAAATAGCACAGGAGAGTATGGTGCAGGTGGAGACACAGGGACAGGAGCAGACAGCAGCCAGGGCTAATAACAGGATTTTAAAGAACTGTTAACCAGAAGCTGCTATGATTGACTTTATATGAATATCGTGTTCTATATTTTGTAAATAGTTATTAACCATTGTGTTGTAAAATGTATTTTAGTATTCTTCAGTGTTAACTTTATTGTGACTTAAACATTATTTTTCTTTGTATTTGTCCTGGGGCTTTTCTCCCCGGGTCTCTACTGAAAATGGACATATATCCAGTTAGACTAGCCTGGTCAACAAATGTAAAAATAAATAATATATATATATATATATATATATATATATATATATATATATATATATATATATAAAGATAGATAGATATAGTTATAGATGTATAGATATAGATAGATAGATAGATAGATAGATAGCACAATCCACACTATAACAAATGTAACTCATGCCATCAATACTGTCAAACAGCTATGTATGTACTGGGTGCATTACCAGAACTGGAATCACATATGCATCTGGTGCAACACCTTGATGGGGGTTCTGTACCATCAGACAGTAATGGCAAAAAAAGAATGCAATGGAATGGCCAATAAGCTGTGTGACAGCTCACTGTGGCAAAGGTGGTACACTTCAGTTACACATCACTGGAAGATGTGTAGGACGGTAAATGAAGAAGGGTGCATTGTACTCAGTTATTGGTTTGATGAAGACTGTCAACTGTAGAGGTATTATGGCCTTTACTATAGATGTCCTTCACATAATCAGTAGTTGTGTTACATACAAGAGAGCAGTCAGCACTGTGGCCACATGCTGGTAGATATTCCCTATACCATCTACCCAAGGACACAGGTCACATACCACTTGATCTGCTTATAGGGTGTGATGTCTACATTATTCTGGGGTTGTGCGTTTGTTTTCATGACATAAATTCCCCCCATTGTTTTTTTTTTCATCTCATGTGTTGTCAAGGCTGTGGCAGCAATCTTTGGTGTGTGTTGCTACTGTTTGTATTATACTAATATCAAAGTTGGACTCAAAGATTGCACACAATCTGTACTCTTTCAGAGAGCTATTTGGACACAGGATGTGTATGTCATTTGTGATTTCTATGACTTAAATAATGGATGGGAAAGGGCCTAACATACAGCCCTGATGTATGTACCTAATAACTGGAGCTGAGATATGGGTTATTTCACACATTTCAACATATTTAGATGCCGCATATGTGATCAACTTCTCTACCCACTTGGTAATGTAGGTATTTATGGCCACATCTGACAGTGTTGATTGATTAACTCAATGTGGATATGTGTAAAAATGCCTTGACCTGGTCGTCTTCAACAGGATGATAGTGTTGTCAACATGCGTGCCCCCAATGACCTCTGAGGACATCAAACAAATGTAATAGACATGATATAACATTTACAACTCACCCAGGTCTGTTGCACACAGCTAGGATATTACTAGAGTCCATTTACAAAAGGTCCATGATGACGTGTTGGTTTACCTCACAGATGAGGATACTCAGGATGTGTCTATGCAAGCATCAGTTGCTGTCCCCACAACTGAGATGGATGCATGTTGATGTACACCCTTCTACAGGAACATAGTCCATGCAGAGGGTGTGTTGAAGTGTGCATTCAGTCATGTCAGGAAGGTGTATGAGTTGAATCATGCTATAGATGATCTGTGATGTTGTCACAGCCCATTGAGTCAGTGTAATAGGCCTGGATGAATGTAAAACAGTACATACTGCCTATCTTGAACTAACTTAGGGTTTAGACACAATCCCCCATTTAGGTATCATTAAGAAACTCTTCCAGCTGGGGATTAACCCTTAAATCACTATATGGGTAACAAAGTGACTCACCAACAAAAGACATACTGTGAAAGTTGGTGAATTAACCTATATCAGTAGAGCTGTCACCATCGGTGTATTCCAGGATCTGTGCTTGGCCTTTTACTGTTTGTGATCTTGTTCTCAAATGTTCAATCTAAAGTATACATCGTTTGGATTACCATGTTTCTGATTCTTGCATATTGGGTCCAATCACGGAGTCCATCAATGATGATAACATACTACAGGAGGGGCTAACACAGACAAATGATTGGTAACAAAGGTAATGTGTCTTTATTTTGTCCTTCTGCAAAGTGGAATCCCTGCTAATTGCAGCATTGATAGCACTCCCACTATGCTGAAACCTAGTAATGCAAGACCTGGGAACACAGATAGATAACAATCTGAACTTCAACCACAAAGTGTCCACAGTGGTATGACAAGGCTACATTATGCACATCATAACTCATGCCATGGTATTCAGATCTGAGGATTATATATCAGTATTGCATACAAACCTTATCAAAATAATAATAGAGTATAATTCTCCGTTTTATATGTATATCACCAGACACCTGCAGCAGCTAGGGCGACCATAAGGTTTTCTCTCCAAGAACACACAGGGCCTACAAATCATGCCATGACATATGTGGGTATACTGAAAGCCCTGTGACTCTAATCTGTATCGTATAGGATGAAGTGACTTCTGCCTGGCCTTCAGGCCAGTTTCTGACCCTGCTCTGGTAGGAATAATGCACATCCACAAATCAGGTATAGCTAATGACATCAGCAGTGTCTGGTGAGGAGAATATGGTAATAGCAGTATCGTATCCCACATGCTGGTGTGAAAGGTTCTCACAAATGTCAAGCAAGTGCACAAACACACACACACACACACACACACACACACACACACACACACACACACACACACACACACACACACACACACACACACACACACACACACACACACACACACACACTTGCACAGAACCACTACCTAAGTACTCCAACTACAGAACTCAGTATTTCACACAAATGTTATGGCACACGTCTGACTTTTTCAAGGCTGCAGAACTACTTATAGTGGATGACATCAGCACTGAATGTTGGATAGAAGATGATGGGTGGCCTGTATGAAATGGTTGTGTAGGCGTGAGTAAGTATCAAAATAATGTCAATCCATGGAATTGGAGTGCTAACTGTAGGATACACAGTTATGCTCTTCTGGCTAGACAAACACACACACACACACACACACACACACACACACACACACACACACACACACACACACACACACACACACACACACACACGCACACACACACACACACACACACACACACACACACACACACACACACACACACACACACACACACACACACACACACACACCAGTTGACTGCAATAAGAGCAGAACCCCCTACCTATCCAGGCACACATACTAAAGAGATAGTAAATTACACAAGCACCATGGCATAAGTCTGATTTTTACAAGGCTACAGGAAAACTTTTAGTACATGACATTAGCACTGGATGTTGGAGAGAAGATGTTGGGAGGCCTGCATGAAATGGAAGTATAGGCATGTTCAGCTATGAAGATAGCTCTAGTTCTGGATGATATCAGATGGATGTGCAGGGAATATCACATATTTTGTATTAATTTATGTAGTGTAGTTGATATATTTGTCAGCAATTACTGAGAGACCAGGGTTACAGTGCATGAGGGAGGTAACACATGGCTGCATTGTAAATATCTGACATATTTGTAAATGGACAGTAATTATACATGCTAATGATTACTTTGCATAGTGAAAGGGCAAGCAGCAGGTTTGCAAGATGGTAGGAAAAGTGCTTGCACATGTGAGGTACACATTTCCATTACTTTCCCTGTTTGCGCATAGTTAAGTAGTGTGCAAAATCAGGCTCATTGCTAAAATTCTGAGAATTAGCATTTAGTGTATGAAACATACCTGCTGCTCAGCTGACACTGTGGCAGCAGGTGTAAATACATTGACACATTTCTTTTTTACCCAGATTGATACTGAGTTAGAATCCAGGTGTATCTAGTACTTTTAAATAAACAGTGATAATTCAATGACATTATTCTTTAAAGTACATTCATCATGTGTTAGTGTGTATTGATAAAGCACAGTGTAGATAAGAGGCATTGTGCAGAGCTAACTGCAGCATTGCAGAGTCTCTCAACATTACTTGGCATTGGTGTGTAATGCCAAACTCAACACAAACATGGAGGCCAAAAGTGAAGGGACCCATTGCTTTTTGGTACTTATGTGCGTTGTGTGTGTGATTCTAGCTTTTGACCAGATTATATGTATTAAAATGGAGTAGATAGGAAAGTGTTGAAATGGGGAGCAAGCAGAGGTAAGAACAAAGGGAAAGCAATACATTAATGTGCAGTAGGGAGGTAGGAAAAAAATAGCTACCCATTTCTTTAACAGTGTAAACTGAAAATATGTGCAGAGAATTAGCTGAATTTGGACTGTCATCTCCAGAAAGATAGATGGCAACAATGCAGTCATGTTGTATAGCCAACTGGACCCAATCATGTATGTCAAGAAGACACATGTGCATAATGGAGAGCTACGTATGGGATGATATTCTTTTTTTGTGGGATAAGTGCCCATTTTTTTATTCAGTAAGAAACAAATGCTGGGTAACAGATGCTGGTATTCCTGGGTCAGGTAAGTTGGGTAAGTGAGGAAGCAAATGAAAACAAACAAGACAAACAAGACAAGGCATAGGGCTGGTGAGGAACACAAAAGACTGGGAAACATCATGATTGGGGTGAGGGACAGGACAGTAAACATCTAGTTTCCTCCCACTGGACTGTCACATCAATCCATTTACTGCTGTGGCTGCTGGAGGGCTTGACATCTTCTCCTCCTACATACCATGAGAGAGAGCAGCCTTTCTAACTTGTGTAGGCATACACCAATGGTGCAGTGCACAGCCCTATGTACAAACCCTGACATCTCCTGGCAGATAATGAAATCCCCTCCTGGGGCACTGCACCCTAAGGGTACCACTGCACCAGCTGTCTTGAAAGTGCTACCTGAGGGTACTGGCAGCCCTACACTTGTTGCCACAAGAATTTTGAAATAACACTTATTTTTCTTCTATTCACTGCTATAAACAGGACTGTCCCAACAATAAAAATATGCTGCATTTTGTGTATTAGAACCCATGACCATCTATATTATAGCCCTACACTTACACCTGCTGCCACAGGAGTAGTTACATGACAATCCCATAATTTCCTAGTCATTCTTAAGTTCTGTGAGTGGTGTACAACAGAAGTAATTAAATGTGTAGATTTTCAGTTATTGATTGTCTTCGTCCTGTCTGCAGGTGTTCAATGGCTGCAGGTGTTGGGAAGCCTTGCTAACTGCTACACAATGTCACCTAGTGGCATTGTGGGATGGAAAGCAAAAATTTCAAGAATGTATCTTTTTTTGACCTTTACACTTTTACAGAAGACTTGTTTGCACGTGTTCTGTCTGCTTCCTGTATGGACCATTAATCTGGGTCTGTGCACTGCTAAGCGCTGCACAAATTAAATAAGCAAATCTAAATCTGACATTTATTGTGTTCCACTGTTTCCCTCATTTTGGCTAAGCTGTGCACCATACAAACAATGGCATTTAAAAAATAAATAAAGGGAAAAGTACTTAAAATGAAGAAAAGCAATCTATGAAATAAGCACTACAAAATGTTTGTTAGTACACGTGAAATATTTTTACACAGGTATGGATTTGAACTCACTCCAATGAACCTTTAAAACACAGTAAGGGCATCTTGTCCCTCTTTGCCACACAAAAAAGTCAAAGTAAACTTTATTGTTGATCAGATATATACAGCAGTGCAAGCTGAATGAAATTATGTTGCTTTGGTGCCTGTGCAAGACATATAATGAACACATAATTTGAATGACAGTAAGACTAAGGCACATGCAGTAATAATTAAAATATTAACAACACAATAGATTACCACAATTGGAGAGGAAGACATTAGACAATATTATACCAGTACATATTGCAAGACTATAACTTCATTCTGCATCATTCTCCTTAAAATGTGTGAGGATATTAAATGGCAGTAACATACAGCTGTCAGCAAATAAAGGGGGTAGATGTTACTGAACAGAAACTCTGAATTGTGTGCTGCTTACTTACATTTCAACAGCTTTGCATCAAGGAACTAAACTCATTTGCATACAACCAACTGCAACATTATCCACAATACTAACAACTATCTGACAGTTATTTGCACATGTATTCATTTCAGATGTAGTGCACTGACTGATCACCCAACTGTTTATGACTATTGCTTGCAAAAATGCAGCCTTGTCTTACCTCCCTGAGTTTGTTGTTCACTCTTGTCTTATCCGAACAGTAATCTGAGATACAGTCTGTAAGGCATTCTGTATCATTGTTCTTAAAATGTTTGTGGATATTAAATGGCAATAACACACAGCTGTCAACAAATGAAGGGGAGCTGGATATTATTGAACATAAATGGTGAATTGTGTGCTGCTTACTTATATTTCAAACCTTGATACAATTACTTCTACACTTTGTAAGTCTAACCTGGCTGACACACACACACTGGATGTAGGGCAGTCTGAATTGCTGTTATATTTTCTTTCTCCCTTCCAATAATAACTCACAGATGCAATGCATTAGTAACAAACACTGAGTGAGTGCCTGCACTACATTTGATACACAGAGCCAAGTATTTGGGATTCAGCAATTCTAATGAATTCACAGCTCAACTGCATCTTCACATGAATCTACACCATAAAAATGCAACCATGTAGCTAGGGAATGAGAAGGTGATGAGACTTGTTTATGTGGATAACGCAAAAGAGGATATTACTTCGGGATATATCAGCACAGTAGACTACTTACATAGAGAAGATATGCTTGTATTTTTCAGCTATATACTACATATCCTGAAATGTCATTAAGAAAAATCTGTTAATATGTATGCTGCCTATACATACATACATATATATATATATATATATATATATATATATATATATATATATATATATATATATATATATATATATATATATATATGTGTATGTGTGTGTATTTATGCATTATCGAATGATACTTTTATCTATATGAATTTCATAGAAGTGTACTGATGATATGGGCATGTTTGCCAGGTTATTTCACTTTCTCAGACACACAACCTTATTAACTGTCATCACATGTGCTAATGGTACTACCATTTTTATGTGTACACTCTTCTATTGTTATTTCCATGAAATGGTGAATGTCCTACATTGTCGATAACAGGGGTGTTAGCTTTCTAGGATGGACCATACACACCTCTAGGGGAGTGCTGGGCATTGGTGAACATGATTGAAAATAGCTTAAAATGCAATGCTCTGTATTAAATCTGTAGACATGTTTCAGTGGTAGTTCATTTGATAGCACTTTTAGAATTTCACTGATGGTTTGTTTGCAAAATGTGTTATTTCCCTGTTCTTTTGGGGTAGGGGAGCAAAGCTGCATTTCTGTTCTGGCACAAACAAGGATATGGTGCTATTGTTACTCTCCTTTTGCATACAACCTTACTTTCTGTACAAATGTAATATGTTACAACCACACAATTCCCTTTTTTATATTTCAATATCTTGACTGTTTTATGTTTCTCCAGTGGGTAATAGCGAAATGCCACCTTTTATATGTTAACTGGAAACAGGACGACGTCTAGTTATGTGATACCTATATGTATTTTCCTTCTTTTGTGTTTTAGGTTGGAAAGGACTATGGCACCCAAAAGTCACAATCCCCGAAAACCCCCCTTCAGTGACTCTGAGAATCAAGTCATTGTGGAAGCTTTTAGGTGACAAGGTGCCTTTCTGCTTGAGAGGGGACGTGGACATATGTCAGACAAAATGCAAATTTGGCAGCAGATAGTTGCTGATGTGACTACAGTAGGCAGCGACAGCAGGAATATGATCAGGTGCACTCTTGGACAACTGACATGAGTTCATCTACATGGAGGAGAGCAGCTGCAGTGGCTCATGATTGGATGGGTACTGGAGGGGCTGCTGCATATCCACTACTAACAGCAAATGAAGAGTCATGTCCACTTTCAGGGATCCAGACAGCTCCCAGTAAAGTGCAGAATAGCATGTCCTTGACATTGTTACTACTGTTTCAAGGGACAGCAAGTATGTCACAAGAGGAGCTTCCAGGTAGGCTTATGTAACTCAGTTGTTAAATACTCTTGTCTAGTAAAATATCCACAACAATACATTAGTTCTGTTTAACAATAAATTTGTTTTGGGGGGAGACCCAGCAGGCATCCGTCATGTTCAAGTAGCAGCAGTGCATCTGACCATGGGTATGGACGTCCTAGTGCAACTGCTGGCAGAGCCAATTTTCATGATCAGGTATGACAGTAATGAACTGCCACTTATGCCATGCACTGCTCACAGCTGTCTGACATATTAAGACATACAGCTACCCCAGAGCTTAGCTCTGTTCATGCAGACACTCACACACCAATTTCACCTGGAAGACCCATACAGACACACGCACAACAGTTACATGGTTCAGCCATGATGCCTAAAGCTCATTTTGTCTCACTGGTCATTTGTTACTTTATCCAACTGTCTGTCTGCTTCTCTTTCTTACACACAAACACTCACTGACATTTTGTGTCAGCCTAGACTTCCTGCTTCCCCACACAGCACCCTGTGCAAGTGTTGATAACTGTGCCATATTCTTGTTTTCTATATTTTGGATTCAAGGGTACATAAAATTTGTGTCTGATGTTCAGGGTGCATAGCTGACTTTGTCCTTAGTATATGTGTGTTTGTGTTGTTGTTTTGCTAGGTGCACCTTTGACATATTTTGGTCTTAGAAAGTTAGACAGTAGATAGAATCAAGCATTTTTTGCATCAGTATTGTTAATGATCTTGTGAGGGTTGTGAAGTCTGAAACTGAAATGTGTCTCATTACGTTTTAACTTCTCTGAGTGAGTGTGCTCTGTGCTGCCTCTTAGCATATTGAGCATGCCTATATCTGCCTACACCCACAGCAGCTGCTGGTTCCCCCTCTGACTCCTCACCTTCTTGTGGCTGTGGTGACCTTGCCATTGGTGGTGGGATGTGTGCCCCTTCCACTTGTTGATTTTGCTGAATCTGCTTTCTCAGGATGATGCCGTATAGCATGGAACAGATGGCAAATATTTCAGTACATGTACATGGATTGTACTGCAGAGTTCCCCCATATGTATATTGGCATTGTAACTGCAACTTCAGCAGCCCAAACACATGCTCTATGATATTTATGGTTTGAGCATGTGCCTCATTATGGCATTCTTCAGTGTGTGTGTGCATTTCTGATTAGAGTATCACCCACAGTTCCAGTGCATAACCTGCATCCCCCAGTAAATGACCATGTGGGATAACCCTCCTAGTGAACATCTGATACAGCTAGGAGGTATGCCAGATATGTCAGTCGTGGTAACTGCCTGGGTTGCCAGCACACAAGATCAAGATGATTCCCTTGGCATTACACATGACTTGACAGGTAATAGACTGGAAGCCCTTTCTACTTATGTAAAGCTTTCCCTGTTCCCCAGGTGGTGCCTTCATTTATAGCTATCACATAACTAGACTATGCATACAATCTATGTCACCCAGTACTTCAGGGTAGTGTGCTGCAGGGTAGAACCCCTGCATATTTGTGGCCCTGTCCTCGGGAGTACGGGGAAAATATATGTGGTCACTGGCATGTTGGAGCACACCATTTGGGAATTGATGGAGGATCTTAGATGCTCATGCCTGTGACATCCCCAGCATGGCCCCTGTTTGTCTCTGAAAGATTCTATAGTTGAAATTCTAAGCACTACATATACCTTTATCTCCACTGGTATGGGCTCCCCTCGGTTTCCCTTTGGACTGAATTGAGGACGATAGAGGTTGCAGAGTTCCTGTACTGTGTCTCTGTCCACCCTGCAATGCTCTACAATTTCCACATCATGCAGATTTTGATAAATTAAATTTCGTCTGAAAACACTTCTCCTTCTTGGCCATGATGTATTAGCAGCAACAGCACAGAATTCAGCCTTTTGCATATACACATAGATCAAAGCAACTGCAGCCCCTAACATTCTTTCTGTGTAGACTCCTTTCCATGGCCGTATACCAATGGGTTTTGGAATTCACAAGAAAAAACAGCATTGAGTATACATGGTTGCTTTATACCTTGGTGAATAGCTCCTCCATCTTGGATTGGTTGATTAGCATACAATTCAGCTGTTTATGCTATAATCAGCATGCCACTGTGTTTACCTTGTTTGTGTGGCTATACGGACCATGCAGAGATGCTTACTGAATCCAAAACAGTGTTCTACCATGTCCATGTCATGCTAAGATGTGCACATGGTGCAAACGGGCCATGTAGGGTTTACTGAAAATGGCCGTGCATCTTTTTAATAATTGTCCTTTTACTTGTCTTACCATCACAATGGCTGTTTAAACTATGCATTATTAATGTAAAATCATAAGTAATATACAGCTTAAACATTATTATGTATGCTTTCTTTATAATGAAACATGCAAACTTTAAAGAAGTACTGACTTACAAGAGGCATACTTGCATGCCTTGTTTATGTACACTATGTTTATGCATACCTTGTGTCACTGACTCAGGCTGCTGTTGAAAAGAATCATTTGATCATCCAGCTACTAAGTTAACAAATAACATTAAAATAAAGTGAAACAAGATGGTTTGTCAAGGAACCATGCCAGTGAGCAAAAACTATTTAGTCAAAAGCAGTATCTATCACAAAAAAAAACTGCTGTCATCGTTTTTAGAAATAGATTTACTTTTCCCTGTTGATGGCAAGAACACTATTCCCTTCATGTTTGTGTGTGTGAGTGGGGGGGGGGGGGTTGATACCTTGCATTTCCACAAGCAGCATAACCACCTCTGATTCTATTTCAGCTCAGGATAAGGGCAAACCCAGCTGTAGAAAATATATTTGATGAGAAAATGGTAGAATACAAAGGCACCTTGCATCCCATTCAAGTATTTTTCTGTAGTATACACTGGGGTTATTATTCATAGAAGCTTCCATTCACAGCAATGCAGGAAGGTTCTCTGCATTCCTCAGTAGTATGCAACATTATGACTGTGGGAGCATAGCCTATATGTTTATAGGGTGACATATTTGAGGACTTTCCCACCCACTACACTTCCCAGTGCCCTACTTTAGCAGTCCTGCTGATGTCATTCCCCTTAGAAGTACTTTTGCACAGCCCCACCCCCATAAGCTCCCTGGCGTGTGCAATAACTATGTAGCAGTATAGTACAAATCACTAGATAGGTAGGGGATATATTCCCAGTTCTGCCAAGTGTGTGTGTGTGTGTGTGTGTGTGTGTGTGTGTGTGTGTGTGTGTGTGTGTGTGTGTGTAAAAGTGTGTATGTTTGTAGGCTGAAGTATTTTGAGAACTTCCACACCCACAACACTTCCCAGTGCCCTACTTTAGCAGTCCTGCTGATGTCAGTCACCTTAGAAGTACCTTTGTGCACTTGTCAGCCCTACAAGCTCTGTAGCATGTGCAATATTTGTGTAACACTATAGTACAAATAACTACAAAGACAGGAGTTCTATTCCCAGTTCTGGCAAATGTGTGTGTGTATAAATGTGTGAGCATTTTCAGGACTTTTCTACCCAGTACACATCCCAGTGGCCAGCGTTAGCAGTCCTGCTGATGTCATTCACCTTAGAAGCACCTTTGGGCACTTTTCAACCCTATAAGCTCTCTTACTTACTATAACTGCTTAACACTATAGTAAAAATAGCTAGATAAGCAGGGGTTATCTTCTCAATTCTGCCAAAAGTGTGTGTATAAGTTTGTAGGATGAAGTATTTTGTGGACTTACCCACCCAGTGCCCTACTTTAGCAGTCCTGATGATGTCATTCACTTTAAAAGTACCTTTTTGCACTTATCAGTTCTGTAGAGCATGCGATAACTGTGTAACGATATAGTTCAAATAACTAAATAGCCAGGGGTTCTATTCTCAAGTCTGGCAAATGTGTGTGAGTGTGTATAAGTGTATGTACAAGAGTTTGTAAGTGTGTATGTTTGTAGGACAAAGTATTTTGAGGACTTTCCCACCAACAACACTTCCCACTGCACTACTTTAGCAGTCCAGATGATGTCATTACCCTTAGAAGTACCTTTGGACAGCACTGATCCCTATAAGCTCCCTGGCACATGTAATAACTAAATAACAATATAGTACAGATACCTAGATAGTCAGGGGTTCTAGCAATGACTGAATCCGTGCCAAAGACAAGTAAAATCCAAGCTGTTTTATAAACATATAAAATAAAACAGCTTGGATTTTACTTGTCTTTGGCACGGATTCAGTCATTGCTTGAACTAACATTTATTTCTGCTGCTTGAATAAGCCTCAGTGACTGCTGGATTTATGCTGATTTTTGTTGTCAGCCTTGGTTTGCTCCTGTGCTTCTCTTTTGGATCATTCTACAAAAGGGCCTCACTGAGACAGATGCCTGGTGTCGAAGCCATGTCCTCAAGCTCAATGCCAAAAAATGCATAGTCATCCCCTTTGGGAAAAACCCTGTGCCCATGAACTACCACATAGGCGGTAGTCCACTTAACACCAAAAATGTGATAAGAGCTACAGGGACACAGGTGGACAGTAGTCTCTCCTTTGATAACCACATTGCCACAGTAGTCAGGAAATTCTTCTACGTGGCACACCTCATTACAAAAGGTTTCTCATCCAGAAAAAAGGAGATCATTGTTCCTCTTGACTCATCCCTTATTAGACCTATTATAGAGTACAAAGCCCTGTTTGGTATGTACCTCAGAAGACATTTACAACAACTGGAAAGGCTACAGAAATACCTCAAAAAGAGGATCACTGGCCTCAATCAGTTGCCCTATGTGGACCATCTCAAAAAACCCCAGCTCTACTCCACCTCATATCGCCTACTCAGAGGCAATTTCTGCCTAACATACAAGGGCATGTCAAACCCAGAGCTGTTGGACATGCTACACTTAAAGAAATCCCAATCCCTCTGAGCCATACGCTCCAGAGATCTAAACCTTGTCACCACAATAAACAAAACATGCTGCAGGGATAGGTTCCTGCCCCAGTGACGTCCCATACTCTGGAACAGACTGCCCATTCATGTCAAGCAGAGCACCTCATTAGCCCTCTTTAAGAAAAACCTTGACGATTGGATGGAAAATAGGAAATTCACCCCGGGGATCACTTCTGCGGCTCTGCTCAACAAGGCACAGGAAAATAATTTTTTTGGGTGGCGAAAGCCAGGGAAGCTTTATGTCTAGGGTTATATAGGCCCTAGGATCAATAGCCTAGTACCTACCTATGAACCTATGTACATGGGATATCCACATGTTTCCAACCTATGTGGTCTGTATCCCCTGACAATGAGCATTCCTGTGATATCATTGCCAAATATGTCACAGTTACTGTACTGACACACATGCCAGCATCAGACATCATACCTGACTGACACATCTTGCTGATAGAAAGTCTGTCACTCTATCACTTGTCCAGGTTTGTAGGTGAAGTAGATGAGATCAATCGCTATGTCCGGTGGATTATCCCACCATCCATGATGGCATTTGTAAGATTACTGTTGTAAGAGTTGTGTGTTATGTCCTAGGCATATAATCTATGTGGAGCATGTCATGCGTACACAACACTATAGTACATACAAGTAGGGTTACTAATATGTCTATTGGCAACTGTGTATGTGTTTCTGTATGCACAGCCCCAGTGGCTGTCTTCAGTGTGTGTATGTGATGACTATACCATTTTATGTGCCTCTTCCACCCTGTGAACTCTCCCAATGTCAACCTAGTGTCAGCCCATACAAGCACAGTTGCACAGTTTCTAGCACCAACCCACTGTGGTGCATGCAATGGTCATATCACTGTGTATTGTACATTAATAGATGGGTAGGTCATCTACTCTGATAAGTATCACCTCCATGAGCATGTGTGTCTTAATGCATGTCCCCATGCAGTGGTGTGTGTGTGTGTCAAATGGCCCTAACATGTTAAGGGCCTCTGAGCCCATCATTGGCAATGCTAACAGCCTATGCAACTGTCACCCACTCCAATAGTAGTGTCAGACAGTGCCACATTACAGTACCGTTGTGCTATCTATGTTATGTATCTAGCACTATTGTTAATAAGACTGTGCAGGTAGGGTCTGTGCTCAGCCCTTCATCAGCTGCCCCATGTACAGGACTATGACTCTATGTGCACTACCAGCACAAGAGGCCAGACATGCATATGAGATAGCAGACACACACGCTGGTTATTGTCAGGTTAGACTAACATATGCTGACCTGTGTCAGGAATACATACCCCAAACCTGTCACACACAGTACCAGGCATACCCTCATCAACTGCATGACGGTCGAGTAGATGTGACAAAAATGGCAGGGGCAACAGGTTCTGATAGCTGAATCTGTTGTAGTTAAAGTAATGGCTAAGCTTGTGAGGAACCTAGTGCCAGTACTCAAGTAACCTCTTCTGTATGTCCCAGTCTGTGGTCCTATAGAACACCCAGGTGACATGTATGAAGGCTAGGTGGCTGCGTTAAGGGTATGTATGCAAGGTCACACTGTCTGCCACAATTGCCCCTCGCACACTGTTACATGTAAACACACCTGGTAAACATGTACATATACAGCTGTACCTTGGCTATAAAAAGGTCACAGTGTTTCCACTCTGACTTACTTATCATTGCTACTGTCAGCAGGCCCACAGCCTGCAGACACACAGACATTGTAACACAACCAGAATACAGTACATGACACTACAGTCAGTTAGCAGTACTAACAGTAATAGTGCATCATGGCTAACAAGGTACATACACCTTGATGTGTACCCATAACTACTGTGAGCAGACAGCACTTTACACAGCATGACATTGCTACACCGTACTATAGTCACCCTGTGCGTCAGACCCATATGAGCATGTCTGTACATCGATGGTATGGATAGCAGTGTTGTGGCACAAGTTTCATCACATGCACAGGGTGTGGTTTTGGATTGCCAGAGGCCTAAGCTGGGCCATATGGCTGACATCATGTGTGTGTGTGTGTGTGTGTGTGTGTGTGTGTGTGTGTGTGTGTGTGTGTGTGTGTGTGTGTCTGGAGGGCTGATGTCCAACTGGGCCATGCAGAGGAGCTGTGCGTGTCTGGTGGTGACTGGCCTGTGATAGGGATGTGTGAGTGTTTCTCTGTTATTCATTAATGATGTGGATGCCCAACACAGGGCTATGTTGGACAGCCATGGACTGTACATGGCAGGATGTACAGTTCACCATCTTCTGGCAGGGATGTGGTAACTGGTTCTGCCAGGAGTATCACTGGCACCACTAGGCCCAAGGACAGATGCAATACTACTCCCTGATGGTGACTGCTGTCTACTGGATCCACATCTCTGATGGGATTGGTCAGGATAACGTGCCTATGGCCTGCTCCAGTGTGGTGTGGGCAGCACTTTCTCTTTGGTAGTGCTGTTGGTATTGCCACTACAGGACTGTGAATGTGCACCATCATGTGGGCTCACAGCTGATCATGTTGCTGACCTACATCCACCTGGCTGATGCCTTACTCCCACCACATGTTCAAGCACAGACATTGCACATTCAAGCAGTGACAATGTCTCTCCCCAGTGTCTATCCACGACATTGGCAAGATGATGCATTGCATCACAAATGCCGTGGAGGTCATCACTCATGGCAGGGAGTGCTGCATTCATGACCCTGAGTATCTGTCTGGTGTTGGGGTCAGTACGCACCTGTCCCTCCATGAAGGATCATAACATGCATCTGGAGACACCTGCTGTGGCACTTGCGACAGGGGCTTGATGGGCAGCAGTCCTTCATCGAGCAACCCTGTCCATCTGCCTGTGTGTGACCTCACCTGCTCTCTGCCTATGGCTGGTGTCTACACTCACACTCGCCATACTCAACACACTAGCCTGTTCCATGCCACCACCCTTAACCTGTCCATTATCCATGGCTGCTGGGGACTGGATATATATGGGCATACTGACTGTGTGTGGGGACATGGTGGGTGAAAGTGGGATACCAAACAATGGCATAGATTCATGCACCAACAACCCCACCTGTGCCTCACTATGACCACCATCATCATGGGAGTCCTCTAAGACACTGACATCAGGTTGTGAGGGGGAGGGACACCAACCCTTGTGTTCACCTGTGAGGGAAGACAACATATGTAAACTAATACCCTGCAGTATTATGTTTGCTAATACACACACACACACACACACACACACACACACACACACACACACACACACACACACACACACACACACACACACACACGCACACACATATATACTCACACATGCACACTCCTGGTACAGTCTGGCACGGCTGTGACATCTATGGGCCCTTCAGGGCAGACCTTATTGTAGTTCTGCCTGCTGCAATCCATCTGTTTCACTGCTACTGTAAGGCCCAAAACAAAGAGTGATAAATCATACTGTGTGATGGGCCTAGTAGCAGAATGGTAATTGTGGCTAAGACCAAGGCTATTGTAGTGAGCTATACAGTGTCATCAAGTGCATATGCACATACTGTAAGAGCTGACCTACTGCAATACAGACCACACACAATAACAAGGTGTAATGATATGTGATGATAACTGATGAACGGACAAGACTATACACTATCACTGCAGTACCTACACAGTTCACATTCACAGGGATTCATTTCAGACAACATTGCAGGACAGTCTGCAATACATAAAGGGAACATGTAAGGTATTAGGTGCATAGCCTCATAAGATGATACCAGGCTACTGGCCCTGATGGCCTCATAGGCCTGGCCCAGACTTTCATCTATGCCCCTTTCAAGTCAGCACCTGTTTCCCCTGTCCTGCTGGGACACACGGGGGATCCCAGGGGAGTCTTATCCATTTCCAATGCAGTCATCCAGCTTCTTCTTTAAGAGGGATATACACGTACTCTGCTAGATATGGGGAGGAAGTGTATTTTACAGACAGTGTATTGTGTGGGACACTACACTATCCTGCCACCAAGTATTACAGATATGCAGAAACACCATCAAGGCTGGTTTGGAAATGGCCTTGTGTGCCAGACACAGGTCACCTATAATCAGTCTATATGAGACTGAGTACAGGGACAGGGCTTTCAGCCTCCCTGTATTGGCTAGGTGTTACAGACCCTGTATTTGCCTGGTCAGGAACCACTGTGATCTCTGCAACTGCTGCATTTGCTTGGCAAGGTACATGCCAAAGGAGCGATTGTACTTGGTACTCCATCTGATAATGGTGGAGTACAAAGATGTTGTGGCCTCCAGGTTCCTGGATGACAAACCCGTATTTGTGATGTGGGCCATGTAGACAGCCTTACATACAATGGTGCCCACACAGTGGGAAACTGTCAGGTTGCTACCAACCTTTGTGCACAAGTTGTCTCACATCTGACTGCATGCTCAGTACATTATTACTCTCATAATTAGTGTGGATGACATCTGCCACAGCAGGGAGAATGATGCCTCTCCTGGCATTCAGTTTGCGGAAATGCTTCTTGCACCAGTCATTAATTGGGTGAGGGCCTCTTGGGGGATGCTCACATCATTAGGCGAATATAAGACAGTGGCCAGCTTGCAAGCATCTGTACACTTGGCCAGCCGTAGACCACTGCTTGTGTCCTGTACCTCAGCTACATATATCTCAAACAGTAGAGGCCCCCAGACTGATCCTTGGGGTACCGCACTTTGGAAGACTCTACTACTAGAGGTGGGTTCCACTACTTTGACTGAGTGGGTACTATCATTGAGCCAGTTAGCTACCCATCTGTTAACATACAGGTTGATGCCTAGCTGTGTAGGTGTATGTATCCTGGCTGCCTAGGGATTATTGTGAGAGAATTGGGCTAGGTGAAGGTAGGCATTGTTCACCATCTTCCCCTTGTCCTTGTGTTTGTTGACCACTTCAGAGAGGTCGACCAGGTTTAACAGGCCTGATCTCCCTTTGACAATACCTTGCTGTGTGGGCTCAGGCATTTTGAGGTTGCTGATGTCCCTGTAAATAATGTCCTTGATATTGCCTTCCATGCCCTTGCAGAGTAGGCTAGTTAGGCTGATGTGCATATAATTGGCTGGTTCAGTGGATTGCTCTGCCTTTGTGTATAGGAATGATAGTGGCTGTCCTCTGTGCAGATGGGATGACACCGGTGCTCAGGCTTTGGTTGACTGCAGTGCATAATGGATCTAAGAGCTCATGACTGTGTTCATGTAGGATATAGCCGGGAATGGTATCAGGCTTATGGAGACTTCTGTGTGTTGCCTTTGAGAAGGCATTATGGACATAATACCTGATGTTGAGGGAAGGGGGGTAGGTGCTGTGCATGCACATGTGTACAAATGGGGGGACAAGGGGATGATGTTAGCACTTCACCTGTCTGCAGCCGGTTGCCTATATCTATGCCATATGCGTATGTGGTGTTATTGACCACCACTACAGAGAAGATTTGTGTGTTGCCTCTGGGATTGCAGACATGTGTGGAAGGCATATTGACTGGCCTTTGTGGATGTGTCCAATTTGCACTCAAAGATAGACTTAGGGTAATTCACGTGACCTTATTTGCTTGTGCAGACCAAGGTGACATAAGGCACCTGTTCCTTCTTTGTCCTGTTCAGCAATTATTTCCACCAATTATGGTATTTGTGTATTGCTTCTGTCCACCATGGAAGTTTACCCTACCTTGAGGGAGATGATGTTGTCCTGTCAGGTATTTCTGAGTCCATACAGCTATGTAGGTGCCCACATAGTATTGTGGTGTGGGCCTGGACACTACTGCTAGCTGCAACTGATGGGATGTTGGCTGTAAAGCTACATCTACCAGCGATGAGGAGATTTATAGTAATTTGTGAAAAAGTTAATTTTGTTTAACCCTGACAAGGGCGGGGCAGGGCTGATGGTGACCTGAAGAGTAATGGCTATGTGGTTAGATCTTACCAAGGAGGATGACACTGTAGCAATGCTACAGTGGCTACTAATGTTAGTTAGGACCAAGTACAGGATATTTCCTCCTGTCATAGGAGTGTTGACCGGTTCATCCACTGCATTACCATTGACAAAGCCGAGGAATCTCTGTGTGTTCATGTTTAGGTGGCATAGGTCAGGCACACTATGTTTGGGTAGTTTGTCAACCAGGATCAGGGTAGACAATTGAATCTCGATAGATTCCAGCAAGTCCCAATAGGTCTGGTGGGTGTCCATAGTCATGGTTGGAGGCCTGTAGCTAGCTATGATTTGAGTAGGTGTTTTGTCAACTGTTAACTGCACTCGGGATGTCACCCATACATCATACTGTTTGGCCAGCCTGGTGGTGTCTATGTGTATGCTAATGTTCAACACTCCACCTCCTGTGGCTTTGCAGCCCTCCATTTGAGGTCTAAACGTATGATGGGGTGAGTAACCTGACAAGGTTAGTGTGCTCTCTACAGCTACAAAGCAGGTGTCGGTGACTGCACAAAGGTCAGCATCCTACAGGATAAGGTATGCTTGCATTGACATGGGGTTCATGCTAAGACACCTAGCTCCTGTTAGAGTAAGACATCTGCACAAAGGCACACATCACTGGTGGGCAAAGGCTGGAAAATAGTGTCACTTTATGAATCTATCTGAAACGCACTTACTTGCCAGCAAAGACTGTGTTGGATTCACAGGTCTACTCCGCGGGATATGACATCTGACAATCAAATGTATGCTATTATGTTATGACTTCAGTCTTTAATGGGTTGCCAGTGATGTGCCAGACAATACATAACTGAATGAGTCATTGACTACAAATATGAGGCAGGTGTGGTCAGTCTGCAAAACTCTGGACAGTTGTCAGGTATGGGCTCAGTATATAACAGACAGTTCAACACACACTTCTGCACCTGTTGTGTACTATGCACATACCCTATATAAGTCTCTTACATTATTAAGACAAGTATATGCATCATAGTAACATTCACAGGTCACATATGAATATTTACAACACCCCAGGTAGCTGGCCTAGCAGCTTCACACTCAGTATTGGACAACAGACACTCCAGTGGTAGTCATACATGAGCTGACCTTTGCTGGAGTGACTCAGGGGCCAGAGATGTGATCCATGTCACTGCAGACAGGAGAAGCAGGCATGGCCTTAGGTGCCAGAGAGCAGCATGTGAGTCCACCAGGTCTTGTTGCAACCTAGTGTTTAACTTCCTATTTGACATTATTGCATCCCCCTTCTTCATTCAATTACAAGCTTACGTGATTGACATACCTCTTATAGTCCTGAAGAGTTTCCTCAGAATAATGCAAATGATTAGGTTTGTGTAGCTGCAGTCTGTCTTTGTGTAGATGGGTTCAGACCTGCGCTCCTTAAGCAGCAGCTTGTCTTTTGTAGGTAATGCTCATGATCAGGTGATGGCCTGTGCACCAATTGGTGTCTCCTACTTACTACTTGCATCCAGAGCAGCTGTGTTGTCTTTCCATTAGCCAATGCCATAGCAACACAGTGCTAAAATGAAGTCTGTCATGTGGGTCTTACCCCTTTTCCTTGCCTGTGTGGAGGACATTATGGAGGTGTGGGGGGCTACAGCTTCAGAGACGGTAGGTGGAAATACCTCTCAGGACATGACATGTGGAAACAGCCCAACAACATGGGGGACAAAGTTCCAGAATTGGGTACAGATTGTAAGCAAGTATTGCTGTTATACACATAGAGGATTTCTAGATTAACAGGGTTTCTCTGGACATGCATTTTCTGTATGTCTTGAAGTCTGATGTTGATATGTCTCCGACATACCTCTGAACTGTCCAGATGTCCACAGACTGCCCAGAGGTTTGCCTGTTATGTTTGGTTTGTTCCTCAAACAATTTCTGTTTTTGAGAAATCAGTTGGTTAATGTGAGGATTGTAGTCAGTAAATGTTGACATCCATTAGTGTTTCAGACATCATATCCTTCAGGGATGATATGTTACAACGAACCCTATAACATCAGCAACTGTTCTGTTTGTAACACCATTATGTGAGATATGTCTGTTTTTTCGGCCACCTGTCCCCCAAGTATGTAATGTTTTGTCCAGATGTCTTGCAATAAGAGGTTCAGAGGTATGATATATCATTATTCAGTGATTGCACTCCTGATACCATCCCATTGACTTAGCAGACTTCTGGAAGTAGTATGCAGCAGTGACCATAAATATAGTCCCAAACCCTGGATATTCTGTGGAAATCTGTACATTTGACAATTATCAATCCCTGACCATTGTTAAGAGACTGCCAAGATTGTGTTTCAGTGTTGTGTGTAAATGTCTGTTGGGCTGAGTAGGGAGAGTAGCAGATGTGAGTGTCATAGATCCTTTTCTAACTGACTGTGCATGCTGCTACAGTTGCTGGTGGTCTATCAGGTGTATATGTTTGTAGGGACAGAATAATAAATGTCCTTTAACACCTCAGAATTCCCAGTAGACTGTGAGTTGGGCCAGTATATGTCAGTGTAGTGTGTGACTGGCAATTAGGATATGTTTGTTCAAATGGTTGTTCTACCCTAGAGTTCATGTGGGTACTGGTATGTTACTGTGACTGTGGTGTAAATGGTTGTGGGTGGACATTTTTGCACCAATATCTACTTTTCCCTGCAGTTCCATCCCTGTAGAGCATGATATATTTGTAAATACATGGGTAATTCCCCAGAGCTGATTTGGGGTAGTGTTGTGTTGGTCTTACTATGGTTCAGAAGGTGTTGGGTGAAATGGTTGGCAGCTCTCAGTGTTTTTTTGTTCTGTTACATGACTGCAGTCATACCTCTCCACTGTCCAGATGTCTATACACTGTCCAGATACATGGCTCATATGTTTGGTCTGTACCCCAAAGCAGTTGTGGGTTTCTGACAAATCACTGAGATGATGTGAGAATCGACATCAGTAAATTATGACATTCATTTGTGTTTCACACCTGGAATCTATCAGGAGTTATATGTTAAATCAAACCATGCTACTCTAGCAGACCTTTGTGCATATAACAGCCATATCTCAAATATGTCACTATTATTTGCCCTTCACCCCCCCCCCCAACTTTGTCAGGTTTTTTGCAGATGTCTTGCAGTAAGAGGTTGGTTATCTATCTCTAGCTATATATATATATATATATATATATATATATATATATATATATATATATATATATATGCTCTGAAGGTGCACCAGGCAGCCCTCCATCAGGCGCAGCTGCCCACCCAACTCAGAGTGGATAATGTTGCGCACCATACCCCTAAACATTTTGCGGGTGACAGGCTCCTCTCTGTGCCTGGTACTAGGGAGGCAGGCCCCATCCCCTGAGGTGGTTCCACCCGAAGGTGGTGCAGGACCAGCCGAGGAGGATGCTCAGGGTTGGGTCCCAGACATACTGGGGCCCAGTTTCATGGCCAGATGGGGCAGGACAGGCAGATCTGCTGGGATCTGCCTTCCCAAACATGCTATGATGGTGTGGTTTTCCCTGATATATTGGTTAGTCATGAACAACACTTTTCAAAATTAGTTATAACAGCATGGGTGGGTGTTCCAATTAACCCAAACCAATAGATTTGAAACAGTTGCATAACAAACAGAACACATGCATAAATGGAACAACAGTAAGCATTTTAGCAGCAAGCAAGTTACATTGATAGCAACAGGCCACCAATAATGGTATTTCAACAAGGTATGTTAATATGCAACCAATGAAATATATGAACAATAATAGAACACATGTCCCAACAATAGGTTTTGAGAACAATATACCCGTAGTACATGAATAATATTTATTTATGCAGATGACAAGTAGGGGGAGAGAAAAAAAATCCATTAACAACTGTATCAGCTTTTATTTTTCACAACAGCACTGCTCAATACTCTGCAGGTCTGCCCTCACTTTACATCTACCTATGGCCCATAGCTTCTGTCACACATAAATACCTGTTAGACTGTCAGCCTGTAATGGTATGGGGCAGACTGGGTGAACTGTCGCTACTTTAGTTGAGGGGGCTTGTACATGTCAGGGTTACATACTTGACTAAGAAGGGGTACCCTGCAATGATGCTGTGTGAGTCTGTTACTAGCATAGTTCACCTGGATTCCTATCTGTGTCCAAGGTGATTGGCAGCAGTGACCACTATCCATGACAGTGTGACACTTGAGAGACATGTATCGGGAAGAGGGCATGGTGTGTGTACCTATCCTGCTGACATTTGCAGGCATGAGGTTGAACAGTAGGACAGTTGTCCATAGTGTATTGTTATACACTTCAAACAGCTACTACAAATATTTCATTACCTGTAAGACCTGTGGACAAAAATATGCTACCAGTATCTGACTATTTCTACAAATATTCAAGATTTCTTGATTGCATATATGCACATATCTCAGTCCCACTCCCTGGATTTGAACCATGTCTGGGTGTGCTGAAATGAAATACAAGGCTGTTTCTCATCACACTGAGCTACTAGGGAAGTGCTGTCTTTTGTTTAACTGTTTTCTGCCTAATACTCTGTGGGTTAAACAGTCTGACCTTGTAATCCTGAGAGTCATGTATGACAGATAGTTACTGTACTGTGCTGTAATCCTTTGAAATCATATGATCTGGAAAGGAAAGTTTAACATAAGGCACTGCAGCAGGGGACACACTATAATGCATTTGACATAAGTATTCATGGTTCTGATCTTAGTGCATAACATTTGTTGTATTTCATGTATATCTTGATTTACAGCTCCAGAATCTACCGTTTTGCATACTAGCTGATTCTCAGAACAACCTCTGTTAATTCATGCTGTCAAAGCCATATTTTCTGTGCAGAACCTGTATACATTCTATTTCTATAACAACACACCAGAATAAACACAGCAGTTGGTGGTTTAGGATTTTATTGTCATTATATGATACAGCGCTCTACTACTGCATATGCTGTAAATGACTATTAGTCTAGCAAACTTTTTTTTTAAAGTTAGACACAGAACACAGTCAAAAATTTAATCCTTCTTAATTTCAATATATATTGCAAAGTACATCTGTACTCACCAGTCTGTCAGTGCAGCCTTGTCAGTCTGTCCACATGGGCCTCAGCATTGCTAGCCCTCTCCACTGCAGCTGTAGTGGGAGAAAACAAACATTATGCATGCCTATCTATCCCAGTCTTAGGCTAGAATTTGATACAGCTATAGCTGGGATATTTACAAACTGCTGATATTTACAAACTGCTGGAGCATGGTTGTCCCAAGCAACTTGGATCAATTGAGCCAAAAGCACCCCCTCCTCTGCTTTAGGTCAGCATAGTGATGCCATATCTGCTCACCAGTTTGGGTGATGCCAGTGGCACTGGTGAAATTGTGTGCCAGATGGTCCCAGGCCTCTGCGTTATACTGTGAGCCCTGGTACTGGCCCTACAGCAGTCTGTCATCATGCTCTGCTACAAGGAGCCCAGCCATGATTCTAGATTCCAAAATTCCCCTGTGCTGCACCCAAAAGGGTGATCCCTCACCAATACCTGACATAGTTCCTAAGCAGTGCACAAATTCACTAAGCTGGGTTGAACAGTGCTTAAAGGGGTAAATGAGCATTGCTTACCAGTGTGCAAAACCACTAAGCTTAGCTGACTGCTGCTTAGCATTTATATTTAAGCATTGCTTAAACCAGCTAGGCATAGCTGAGCACTGCTAACCATTGCTCACTTTTCATTCATAGGTTCCACCCATTCATCTAGGCTATCTGCCTCAGCTATCAATGAGGCTCTAGCCTAATGAATAGCCAAATCAGGTCCCATTTACTCTTTTCGGTGCTATGGTTTTTGAGATCCTTCAGAGTGTCCAGATTCTATTAACAGTAGGCTGAGGTAAACTCCTTCCGCCGTCTGGGATTTGGTCATTCGATCCATATTCCACCTAGGAGTGACACTAATTCTGGTTCAAGTCACTGAGTAGGATTGGGGCACATTTACTGGGGAGAACAGGCAGGGTGAATTGAGCCTCTGTTGTTGGAGCATGCCACTATTATGGGAATTGAGGTTTGTTCAGCAGCTGGCTTTTGGGTAGTGATCTGGGATTTTGATTCTCTTGAACTTGCATCTGGTTAATTCCGTGTGGTGCCCATGATGGCGTCGTGCCTCCTAGATAAGTGAATGCCACAGAGTTACTGAGGGTGGATCTTTAATAGATAACCGGGATTCCCTGTTTAGGTCCTTGATAAAATGTTTTTGTGCCACTGTGGGGTTGGGTCTTTCTTTGAGAGTTTAGGCATGGGTAAGGATTGTCCCAAAGGGCATTGTACTATTCATGGGGGATTGATTTTTACCTAAAAGAGGCATCTGTACCTCCTGATCTATCCCATCAAAGGGATGATTACTACACTTTTTAAGTGATTTTGTTTTGAGCCTTCACCTTGGAATGGTTGTCACTTGATGGATTGCTGCTATCAACTGTTAGCCTGCGGTCACTAATTACTTCTTCTGTACTTAATGGATTTCCACCGTTGTGGTAATTTTGGTAATTTGGTTTCTGCCATGCCCATTGACCTCACACTTCTTTTTTGTTCCCGGATGAAAGCACATGCACCATACATAGCTGGTTTGGTTTTAGGACTTCACCTTGAGGTATACCATTTCTGAGTGGGAGATTATTGGGTAACCAAACATTCTGTTTAGCCTTTCAAGTTCTTTCCTGGCCACAGTTTGCAACCGGTCTAGAGAGCCTACTGAGCTAAATATAGGGGACCATGTGGGGGTGTAAGGACTGGGCTTTGTATTGTCACTGGTGGTTTTGGGGTTTACCCTTAATTTGTTGGGACTCATGGTTGTGCTTTTTTGAGGCAGGATCTGCTTGCAAAAGACAGTTACTGACTTAAGTCTCACCCATTTTCCTTAGTCCCTAAATATTATAGTAATCCAATGCTGGCGAAGGCCAGGTCCATCAATTTCCGGTCCATAGCTTGATAAGGCCCCAGTTTTTTCAGGTTTAGTAGCTGCCTTTAACCAGGCCCTTTGAGGATCCAGGATTTATGGCAAAGGATAGCCACTCTTTGGGGGAGGTTTTGGATGTGCATCCCCATCTTTTTGAGCAGATTGTATAGAGGCTCCGCTTTTCTTCTAGTTTCGCTATCCGGCTTTTTTTGACAGGGTTGCTTATAGCTGTGAGATCCTGGCCGTGGAGATCCTTTTGGTTTTGCTGACGTTTGCTTGGTTCTGGTCGTGGGATTGGCCTAGCAGGTATAGTGAGTAATCCGGTCCCCAGAGTTGCCTTGTTTGGATTTGCCCTCTTTTGCATCTATACCTGAAGGCCTGGATGCTGTCTTTTTTATTGAGTTCGCTGTTTTTTGTCTTTCTGAATTGTTATTTAGGGTCTTTTGATGTCCACCCACACCATCTGGTGGGGACCAAAGAGTGTTTTTGATGGAACTTAGTAGCTATGATTTTTATTCTGTGGTGTCCTGGATTTTTCTCATTTCTGGGATATTTTGAAGTTTTGTGTGATACCGATTTTTGGTCTAGTGATTCAGAAAGAAAGCCTTTCATTATTTTGCTTTGTCATGTAGTATTTTTCTCAAGAGTTTATTGGGTTATTTTATGGGCTGGGTCCCCCACCAGACAGGGATGTCTGCCTTTGCTTTGCTTTCCCCTTTTTTTTTTGGGCATATCATGATCCATGCATTCCCTTCTATTGTTATATAGAATGGGTTTATAAAGGAGGGTCTGGGTGGATGTTCCATTGATTCCTGGCTTGGGCTTTTGGGTCTTGTTTTTATTTGCTTTCCTGAGGTTTTATTAATTTTTGTTTATGCTTGGTTTGTTTATATATTTTCCGGAGTATGAGGGTTTAATTTTGAGAAGGTCAGTTTTTACCAGTGAGGTGGTTTTCTCTGAAGAGTTCTAAGTTCCTTCTTGTTGGCATTGGTCGGTTATGGTTTTCTCTCCATCTTTGGGTTTATGTTTTGATCTCAGTGGATAGTGGTTATTAGTGTTCTGACCACCTTAGATTTGCTGTTGAGCTGGCCTTTAGCTCAAGTGGTTTTGTTTTCAGAGTGGTGGTATGTTTTATAATGTTTGGTTAGGAGAGTTTTACGTTAATTTGTGTTGATGTCTGTGAGTTCTAGTTTCAGTTTTCCATATTGTTTGGGTATTGGGTAGCATCCATTTAAAGTTTGGGAATGGTGTTTCCCTTCCAGTTATTTTTGGATGTATTCTGGGATGTCTGTCACAGGTTATGGGGTTAAGGGGTTGCTACGTGCTGGCTATTGGGGTGCTGTATTCCTGATATGACTTTAGTCTTTTTTGCCTATTCCTTGATGTTAAAGCATGGGATGTGTATTGGTCCGTGATGTTCTGGGGTGCTCTCCTTTTAGGTTTGGTGAAGGTGCTTAATATCCTAAGCATCTGGTTGAGCTTATGGAGTTTCTGTTGATGTTCTGTTTTAAGTGGAGACGAATGTTAGAGTTATGCTTTTAGTCTGGACTGCCGTTGGACCTTCCAGATGCTGGGTTGAGGAGGAGTGTTTGTACCTCTTGAAGTTTTAGAATGGGGGCAGCAAGAGGCTACCCAATATCCGTGGGTGACAGGTACCCATCAGCCCCCCTTAAGCCGTTTGTTGCCTTGCATTATGGCAAAAAGTTGACAGGCATTCGAAGTTTGGGAATGATAGCATCGCCCAACCTGACAAAGCGCGAATAGCTACATCGTTCATTGATCTGTCAGCATCATTTCCAAAGCATCATAAGGCATTGAGTATTCATCCCCTTTTGTTGAAATTGGATCATCTTGTCATCATTTTTCTTCATCTCTCTCTCATATTGTCTGCCACCTTGTCTAGGGTTTGATGCCGCCAAGAGCACGGACTAAGACTGCCTGGGCATGCCTCACGAGAGCCAGGTCTTTGTTTGTCATGTGCGCGCCTTGGGTGACTTGCAGTACTTTGTCATTATGTGGCGGAGCCCTGAGGTTGTGGAGTGCTTGTGGGATGTGGTCTGTGCTTGAAGCAGTCCCAGCACCTGAGCCTAGTGACTATCCAGTGTTGTTTTTTAGTCTTAAGGGCTGTGACTGTTTACTGCCTGCTGTTTTTGAGAGTCTTGCTGGGTGCCTGAGTGTTTTGGCCGTGTGGTTGTTTCTGGCTGTGACTGCTTATGTGTCGCTGTTGTTTTGATTTGATTGTAGGCGAGTTTGGGTGTCTGCTTTTTGATCTCCAGCAAGTGTGTGTTTGTGTTGGCTTTGGGAATTGGTGTGAGTATTATGCTTAGCCCCTGATGTTTTGTAGGTCTTATGGTTTCCTTCTCCTCCTGACTGGTTATGCCATGGCGAGAGGGTTAAGCAGTTGTGAGTGGTTGTTTGGATAATCTGTTTGCTTGTATGTGTTTGGGAGAGGAGGCCGTGAGGAGAGGGTTTTTATTGTGTTGTTGTTCTCACATGTGTTGGAATTTACCATTACCTTTGTTGTCTGGGAAAGATTCACCAGATGATGTAGAGCTGGAAAGAAGGAGAGATTTTGGACATGCTAGAATAATATTGGGAATTAGTGGAATTGAGAAATAGTAGTGCAGTGAGTAATTGGGTAGTGCTTTTATAAGTGCAATGTGAGTAACTATAATTAATTGTTAGGGAGGGTATAACATAGCTTAAGCAATGTGTTACAGGTAACTTAAGTGCAAACAACAAACAGTAAACAGTAACCAAGTGACATAAAAACAATAAAATAAGTAAGCAAAGCAGATAGGAAGCGTGAAGCACAGAAGGAATAGAAACAAGGAGAAGTAGGTGGAATTAGCAAATTAAACAAATATAAACAAAACAACAAACAGCAAACAACATCTAGTCATAGCTACAGTGAAACAGGTCTATATTAATCACACAAAGTAGTACAAAAACACCATTTCTTTAAACTACAAACCAAATAACCACAAACCTTCAGGCAGAAACCAAGTCTTCTCAAGAGGAAGAAGTTCTCTCCCACAAGAGGTAGACCACAAACCTCAACCTGTGCATAACTGTCCTGAAGCCCAAGTGCTAAAACCCAAACCAATAACATTTACCACCACTAACCAGCAGTCAATACTGTTCAAGCAACCTCAACTACTGCCACAATACCTTAGAAACCCAAACAGCATATCCTAAAAACACCAAAAAAATAAAAAAGCCCTCTTCAAAAGTGCTTAATCCAAAAAACTTTAGAATGTGCTTAATAAGAAAAATCAAGTTAAAGTAATAAGTCACAAATAAAAAAACAAAGATTTAGAGAAAGCCTGGATTAGGATTAGTGCCTGTTACACAAACAAAGCTAGATCCAGCAGGCCCCAGATCAGTCTATGCCACAAAAACAACTTCACAGCACAAGAAAGCAGAAGCCTTCAATGAATGCATGCTTTCCTCACCTCCTTCCAAAAGCAGTTCTTCCTCCAGAAAGAGCCCAGCCTCCTCCCACAAGAAGAATTACCTGTAACCCTCTTGGAATAAAATACTGAAGCTAAAACTCAGATTTAATAAAAATGCACAATATTAACACTAGAATAACAGATCAGCAGTTCCCAACCCAGAAGGATGTGGTTTTACCTGTTCTGCCTGTTCTAAGCAGACCACAAACCCTGCAAGTGCAAAACCAGTACAAACACACCAACAGTGTAAAAAAGCAGAATGAGTTAGAAGAAGTACATACACCAACAAAAAGCAGTAAATAAAGTAAACAATGCAATTACAAAAAATAAAAAGTAAAAAAAAAAGAAAGTACAGTAAAGTACAATGAAAATTTTTTTTTTTTTTTTTTTTTTTTTTTTTTTTTTGCTGAACAAAAAGAGAGAGAAGAGAAGAAAAACTGAAACTAGAAAAAAAAATAAAAAAGAAAATAAAGAAAAAAAGGCCCAACAAAGAAGGCTTGGGGCTCAAAAAAAAAAGCAAATAACATAAAACAGAAAAAAACAGCCAGGAAGTTTTTAAGTTTTTTGTTTTTTTTTTTTTTTTTGTTTTTTTTTTGCTCTTCTGCCAGACAGATGGGAGTGCCTGAAAATGATCTCACTGATCTCACTGCACAGAGTTGTGTGAGCAATGAGATGGGCCCAGAAGGAGTATCCAAACACAAATTTACAAGGCAGGGGTAAGGCCACCAAGATTAACACCAAACAAAAACAGGGGAGAGGGGGGGGGGGTAAAAAGGAAGAGCAGAAAAAAACCAGTTCAGCAGCAAATATTCTTTTCCACACAGTTAAAATCAATTTAAATACTGTATTTTTTTGAAAAAAAAAAAAAAGCAGATAAAGGTTTTTTAGGTCATTTTTAGGGAATATCAGAGTAATGACTTTTAATTAATAATTACTGACATATCAGTAAGTGTATATGATTTACTTTACATGACATCCATCTATGTGCTTTCATTACATTACCACGGGGTGTGATTATACTGTATGGGGCACTTGGTTATACATGGGTGATTTCGCATGTTATATGCACTCACACTTCCATTGTTAACCAGCTACACTACCCTGGTTGACAAATATCAATTACTATATAATTTAAAATAAAAATAATAATTTTAACACTGCTTTCCCATGTAAAAATAAAGTGCCTGTCTTTATACTCGAACCGTGAATGCCTTGCATGCAATCCCAGGACTCTAACCACTATGCTATCTCAGCTAGGATTTTAGCAGTATATTTTTATTTATCTGCTATGGGATGTTTAAGAAATGTTGAGCAGAGGGCCATAATGCGCACATGCACTCAGCTATGCTTAAACATACCTGAGAATGGAAAAAAATTAAATTAATCAAACCACTTTATTTATATGTATCTGTACTCCTTGTCAGTGACAGTAAGGGAAACTGTAAGGGGACACATAGGGACAGATTTTAATTATTGCTCTTACAAACTTACAAAGTGTGACTGTGGTTTTCTCGAAAGTCATTGGCAAATCACTTGGGGTTTAAGACAGAACATACTGACAGACATTTGGGTTTCAAACTCCAAACACCTCAGGAACTCTGTGCTAATGCAAACCTTTTATTCTATCAACTTTCCATGTTTGTATGAGCAATATTTAAAAAGTGCCCCTATTTTTGGGTCTTGGTCCCTCCATTATTTATGGCTTTTTACAGCTTTATTGCTCTAGGAAGCTGAGAGGTATGTGAGACAGACATCTGGGCATTCTGAGGAAACCTGTACAGCTGAGGGGTATGGTCATATGGCACTTTGACAATGACAGACATTGGGGTTTCAGACTTCATACCCTTCATGAAATCCATGCTAATGCAAACCTTTTATTCTATCAACTTTCCAAGTTTGAAAGTGCAATATTTAAAAAGTGTCCCTATTTTTGGGCCTTTGTCCCACATTATTTATGGCTTTTTACAGCTTTCTTGATCTAGGAGGGTGAGAGGTATGTGAGACAGGCCTCTGGGCATTCTGCAGAAACCTGTACAGTTGAGGAGTATGGCCGTATGGCACTTTGACAATGCAGGGTGTGCATGACTGTACCTATTACACATCCCCTGCATTGCTTCCTATCCAGACTTTCAGATTTTAGTGTCTGTGGAGATTGAAAGTGCTTGCAAAGTGCTGTACAGCACTTTGACAATGCAGGATGTGTGTGACACAACCTGGATTGATTTCTTGCACCCGTATCTATTTCAGTGCCCAAAGACACATTTTACTAATTTTATTTGATCTCAATGTCCACAGAAACTGAAATACTTTTGAAAAGCATTGCAGGCACTTTCTGAGTGCAGGGGGCATGTTAGATGTGCATGAACTACTTAAACATTCCACCTGCACTCAGTAGTGTTTATGTCCATTTAGCCTTAGCAGCAGCACACCTTCGTGAATACGCAAGGTGCGCTGCTGTTAAAGCTAATGGTAAATGGACACAGTTGCTATTCCTGCATGGAGTTTATTAAATCCCGGGGTCTGCCCATTAGTCAGGTTTCATGAAAGCTAGGCAAACTTGTGATCATACCTTAACTTCAGAATCTCTAAGAACTTTATCCAAAAATTACAGTCGCACAATATTTGCCCTCATGCTATATGCTACCAAAGCCCTTGATCATTTGAATCTTAACTTCTTATTTATAATCATGTAATACTTTGGCTTCCCCAAACCATTTCTTAATACAATAAAAGTGTTTTATTCCTATTCAAGAAGCCACCATCTATGACATCTGTAAATGATTCTATACTATACAGCTACACAAAGGAGGTAACTCCACTGACCCTTCCAATTTTAAACCCATAGCCATTCTCTCCCCACTCTCTAAACTACTCAAAAATGTATACTTAGCTTCTCAACCTACTTATTCAAGAAAATTGATTGCCTAACATGGGTTTCAGCCAAACCACAGTACTGCTACCATCCTCTATCCTTTACTCATACTGTAGCAGAAGCCAGAGACAAAAAACAACTTATATCCTGCCTCTACCTTGGTCTTTCTAAGGCCTTCAGTTCTCACAATAAACTTCTATCAAAACTCTCAGATATCAACCTCTCAACCTCCACTCTTCAGTGGTTTTCCTCCTATCTCATTAACAGACTACAGTCTGTCAGATGGCTCACTGCCTGCTTCCCCTTCCTACATATCCAATCAGGAGTCCCTCAGGGCTTTATACTGAGGCCACTTCTGTTCAATATCTTTACTAGCAATCTCCACAAATCCTGCAGCCACTCCTCCCTTACACAATATGATGACAACTCAACACTTATCTCCCTCGTTGACAATATCTCTCATCTGCACACACTTACCCCAAATTAATTTCTCTCCACTGAAATATGGCTTACTGAAAACCAGCTCATCTAAAATCAAAAGCCTGTGTAGCATGGTGGGTTCATGCAATGTGCTATAGTTGAGAGATGGCCTGGGTTTGACACTTGGCAGACGTGCTTATTTAGCCTCTGATCAAGACTGGTGTAATGGTTAAGGTCTCTACCTCAGAGACAAAGACTACAGGGTTTAATTCTCACTAAGGGAAACTGACTAGACTTAAACATTGTGGGAGGATTGCATAGTGGTTAAGGTATTTACCTCAAAGACACAAAGTACAGAGTTTGATTCTCACCTTTGAGGGAAATTCGCTATACTTAAAATGGCCTGCAAGGACACCTAGCCTAGTATTTACATATGAACCTTATAAAACAAAACCAAGCACCTTCTCTTCCTTCCCAGATCATTCTCCCATCTCAAATCCACATTCACCATTTCATCACTTAACAACACCAACATCAAAGCAGAATGTCACACTAAGCTTCTTGGTACTATAATTGGCAATAAATTAAAATTTGACCTGCACATCCAACAGTGTATCAGAAAAAAAGAAACACACCAAAAACTTGGACTACTGACCTGGAACCAACTTCCTTCCAATGTAAGAAACATCTCACAAGTAAACCACTTCAAAAAAGAGCTAAAATACTTCCTATTAAACTCATGGTCCTGCCTCTGCCAAGACCCTAATTAATCACTCCCCCTCCCTCTTTTACTTTTCCACACAAGTTTCAGTCTCTATACAGCTTTTTCTCTTAAGAATCTATTTCCAGCATTTGGAAATCTATAATCCATTTATATTGTTCATATTAATAGCAATTCATTTGTAAGAACAACTGTATTATGTAGTCTCTCATATGGAATAGTGTTACTATGCTTGTACCAACATATGCAAATACTTATTCTGTATTGCTTTTTCAACATTTTTTACACCTATGTTGTACTGGATTCTCTCCGTCTCCATAACTACTTTTCTCTGCCATATGTACCACCATTTTTTCTTTTTTCTTTTTCTTTATTGAATTATTAAAAATCAGTTGTTAGCTCTTTTTTTGTTTGTATCAAATCTCTAAATGTATGTTATTACGGTTTGTATTTACACTGGAGCTTTTGTCATTAGGATTCTGCTGAAAATGGGCCTCTGGCTTAGTTGGATTAACCTGATTAACACATATGAAATAAAATAAAATAAAATGTACATACATGATTATATATCAATAAAATAAGGTCTGCTCCAGTTACAATTATTAATGATGCACAACAAGGATATCTCCTATCCCCATATTTCTTTAATCTGTATATATAACCTCTAGTTCTCTGTCTTATACAAAATTAATTTCAATGCAGACCCAAAATCTGAAATATGTCTTTACAGTTAACTGTCTTTGCAGCTGATTTACATTTATACTTTACCCTACCTAATACAGACTTGCAGAAAACTGTAAATCAAGTTAACATCTTTTTTCAAAATTTTCTAAGTACAAGTTAAATTTATGTAAATCTTCTATTTCTTCATTAAACCTTAATTACAAAGAAATTAGTTACTTTCCAGCATCAGAAATTAAAATTAATAATTCACCAAAATATTTAGGCATAAACTTTCACTATAACCCTACCTTATACCAAGATAACCTTACGAAAACCTGGACTAATATTAACAATGATATTCTGATATGGAATAAACTAAACTTTTCAAAAATTTCTAAAGCAGCTATCATTAAAATGAACATTATTTCAATTCCTCATTCCTAATAATACATAAGTTTTAGAACAATTACAACAAACCTAAGTAACTTCTTATGGTACTTAAAATCTGTTGGAATAACTTAATGCAAATTAGTACAACCCTGAAAAATAAGGTGGTGTGGGTTTGTCCAATTTTAATTTATATTATAATATAATTAATGCAAGCAGACTTTTAAAACAGTAGATTATAATCCTAAGCAGTCTATTTGGAGCTCTACCTAGATAAAATTGCGATACAACCACATACAAAAATATCAATGTAACCCAAGTGCCTTATCTTTTGTAAGCAAGAAAAATATCAAACTGCTAAAATGCATAAAATTTTACAACATAAAATAAGTATTCTCCAAAACATAATCAACCTGTTAAATTTGCAAGAATCTTTTGCCATACTACAACCAATCCATGCAAACCCAACTTTAAATCAAATAGATCTAGGATACATCTATCCAGTTTCCCACATCTCAAAGACAAAAGTGCCATGAAATTCTATTTACATAGAAATTCTTCACAAAATGAATTAAGAAAGGTCTTTAACTTGCCAAAAGCTTATACCACTATGCTAGGATAAATAAAAGATATAACCTTATCTAATCCGGATGAGTCAACAGTGAACTTTTATTGCATAAACTTTTGGAAAGAACTATGGACCTCTTCAGTCTCAGAAAAAATGATTTCCAATACACGCAGACTAATCATCGCCTTTAGACTCCAAGATATTACCATTTACTATAAGTAATGGAAAACTTCAAGCCCATTAATTACAGATAATCTAATAACAAATCAATTAAACTATCAATCTGCTCCCCTTTAAAAAATGTTTCCACTGAATTGATGATCCTCAATGATGCTTATATGACTCCAGCAAAAGTTGGCAAGTATTATTCCACCTACTAGCCAAACTGCCCTCTATGAACCTTTCACCATACTGACCTACTACATATTCTTTGGAATTGCATATAATCTTATAAACCATTGTATTCTGTAAAAGTCAAGCTGGAAAAAAGAGGTTACGAGAAATGTACTTTTTCATGGGGATTTTCACTTCTACATATTCTGCCACCCAATCTATGCAAACATGACATCCATATTTTAATTGCTCCCTTTTTATTGGTCAAACTATATATTACCCTGAATTGGCATAGCAGGTGCAAATTATCATGGAATGAAGTCAAGGAGTCAGCTCTAAAATATATTAAAGAGCACAAACAAATAATGTGCAACCAACATAAGCAAACATACTACAACGCTTATTCAGGAAAAATATAAATTGTCTCTTGTAAGCATTGCTACTTTTCTGTGATTAAATTTCAGTAGCTATTAGCAACATTATTTGAGGCAAAATGCTATAATTAAATTATCTCTTAACTTGTATACAACACTTTTGTATATAGCTGTCTGTAATGTTTGTTTGTCTTTTTCGTTAACTATTTGTTGTTTCCATTTGTTAACAACTCAGTTTGGTGTTATGTAAATCTAAATAAAAGATATTGCAAAATAAAGGTTAGCATGGGTAGAGTGTCCCAATAGGATTAAGACTTCTACTATGGGGCTTGTGGTTGATCTACATCATTAGTCAGTACAGTCAAAAAGTTTGCTGTTCATTTCCTGAAAGGGACATTATATGAATGTAGAAATATTACATAAACATTGTTTTATTTAATTATTGTTATCCATTTTATGCTGGAAAATGATTTATCATCACAGGTTGTGATTGCATGGTAGTGAAATGTTTATTTGATTCAAGACATGCTGTGAGTGGTCCTGTGACACATGCATTGAGTACCTACATAGATAGACTGTGATTCAGTTCTGAGAAAGAGTGTGGAATTCCTACCGGAAACAGCTTCTTAGTCAAAGAAGCATTGATATTGCAATGTTTACTCTTCTGTGAACAGTAACATGTGGAGCTTCTTTTCAGCAATTTAACTAAATAGATTGCTCATATTTTATTCAAAACTCCTGTCTTAATGCACACATTCAATTCAGTTATTTGTGACAGCCACCACTGCTACATTATGGGGCAAGTGCAATCAATACAGAGGTCTGGAGAGAGCCTTATATAATAGGCAGGGGGTTTGAATCTGGTAACATTTCTCTGTCAGACAAATTTGCCAGAAAACAATGGCTTACTCACAGACAGTAGCTATGGCATACTTGACAACCACCTTTTAGGCTGGTCAACCATGCATAGACTAGATTCAAAGCTGCTGAATCTAACTTTGTTTGGATAACTTCAGCACTAATCCAGGCCATCTTTTTGGAGAAGGTTTCCCTGCACTCTAGTGGCAGGAGTGTACAGTTAGAACTTGTCTGATTGAAGACTGCTGGAACAGGGCTCCGTTTTCAGCTTTTTTATTGGTTAATTGGTTAATTTGTTTAAACCAGTTTGCTCTTGTTTACTACTGTTATATTTAAGTGTGTATCTGTTCTCCTGTTTTAAATTGACCTAAACAGAGTTTAAATATCTTTAGCATAGTCTGGTTATAGGTTTTGCTGTATTCAGATCTGTTTGTTTTATTCCTGTGTTTCCTGCTATGCGATCTTGCGTTGGCCAGGGCCTGCCTGCACTTACTGGGAGTAATTGAACTGGTTGGAACTGGTCTGGCATAAGGTGCTGAGCTGCGAGCTCAGGGATAAGGGTTGATTGGTCAATTCCAGTGTTTCTATTTTACTTTTGTTTTTGTGGTATTTAGACCCAGCATTTGCATGGGCGTGTGCTTGCTTGCCCATTGCACACTGCTGCTATGCTGTTTTAACCCTTTGTGAGGTATCTCAGTTGTATTTTTTCCCTTACTAGCACTTCTATGTGACTGAGGCCCTTGCCTGCAGCTAGTGTACTGATTTTATCTATCCTTACTCACACCTATAGGTACTCTCCTCAGATAGTACCCACTCTACTATCCATGGCCTCTCTTCCACAGATTCTGATAACCATGAATGGACACCTTTCTATGGTTTCTCCTGCTAGACTGGTTGATATGGGCATCCTGAGACAGTGTAGCAACTGCTTTATGTACACAGACAACCTTCTACTACTACCACCTAGGAACACAATATGTGAGAGATGCAATCACATTAAGAACCTCAAATCCTTGCTGTCTCATTCACAAGCCAGTACAGTTGGCACTGAGAAGGTTGTCTGCACAAACACTATGAGCACCACACCTCTAACACCACCCCATCTGTACAACACACTCCTACATATGTGAGGGTTCTCAACAAAAACATACCTAAACAAAAGAGACCTCCAAAGCAAAAACACACATGCGCATCATAACCCAAAGCACCAAGCATTGCACATAGTACACATGTCTGTGTCTCACAGCTTCTAAGACCCAACCACAAACCCAACATACTAGTTATAGGAGCTCTATCGTGAGACACACAGATGTGCCCCTCACCAGGCTAGACAAGGAGAAAGTAACATTAAGTTGCTTGTCAGGTGCTAGAATCCACCATATCATGCACACACTCAAGTCTCTGAACAACAGGTACTGTTATGACTCTATCATAGTCCATGTTGGTGTGAATGACTTGAGAAGTACCTCTCTGGACTACATGAAGATATACATTATTGAGTGCACTAAAGATGTGTCCCAGTCAGGTATGTCCCTAGCCTTAATCAGCATCCTACCATCACCCAGAATGACATCTCAATACAAACAGAAAATGATTGACTTTAGCAACTGGCTTAGTTTCTGGTGTCATTCCAAGGGGATCCAATACCTGACAGCCTGGGAGGAAATGACTGACAGACCACGATGCTTTGCCAGAGATGGCCTTCACCTGTCTCCCCTGGGCTTTAGGCTTCTGGCAAAGGTTCTTGCCTCCCCTATAGTGCCTTTTTTAAGCAAAGTCATGAGCAGGAAATTACCAACATGAAAAATTCTTATAAATGAAATTTAAAGGTCATGCTGCTAAACGCTAGGAGTGTTAGCATGAAACTGCACTCATTGCAAGTATTTCTTATCCTGTAGGATGCTGACATTTGTTCAGTCACTGAAACCTGGTTAAAAGTTGTGGAGAGCATCCCAACCTTACCAGGTTACTCATCCTACCATACTTTCAGACTCCAAACGGAGGACTACAAAGCCAAAGGAGGTGGAGTTGCAATATTTATCAAAGACATACACACTTCCAGGCTTGTCAAATGGTATGGCACAAGAGATAATCCAAGTGCAGTTAACTGTTGACAAAACACCTATTCAAATCATAAACCCCCAACAATGACTCAAGACGTCCATTCCACCTATATGGACTTACTTGAATCCATCAAGATTCAACCCTCTACCCTGATCCTGGTTGACTTTAACTACCCAACTATAGAGTGGAAGATCTATTCTAGCCCAATCATGAATGCCCAGAGATTCCTCGACTTTGTCAATGCCAATGCATTGGATCAGCTGGTTGACACCCCTACGAGAGTTGAAAATATCCTGGACTTGGTCCTAATCAACATGAGTAGCCACTGTAGTACTCCTACAGTGTCATCCTCCTTGGTAAGATCCGACCAAAAAGCGATCACTTTTGAAGTCAACATCTCCCCTGACCCCCCCCCTTGTCAGGGTCAAACGAAAAACTTTTTCAAAGCTGACTACAATCTCCTCAGAGTAGGTATAAGGAGCTTCACAGCTACCATCCCTTCAGTTGGAGTTAGCACTAATGTCCAAGCCTACACCAAAAAACTATATGAGCACCTACATAGCTGTATGGACTCAGCAGTATCTGACAGGACCAAATCATCTTCCTCAAGGAAGAGTAAACCTGTGTGGTGGACAAACTCTGTAACAGAAGGAAAAAATTGCTGGCCAGGGCCAAGAAGGAGAAGGTGTCAAGTTGGAAGCAATCTTTCCTTTGTCTGAACAAGCAAATAAGATCAGTGGGGAAATCTTCTAAGGCTAACTTCAAGTCCAGATTGGCCATATCCACCAAGGTAATAACAAGGCCTTCATCACATATGTCCACAGTCTCAAAGGCAACACCCAAATCTGCTCTGACCTGATGGTCAATAACACCACATACACAAACGCCATAGCTATAGCCAACCTGCTGGCAGACAGGTTCAGTGAAAACTTCACTCCACTGTCCCCCCCATCAGTAAACCAGGACATCCCCAGCACCTGCCCCCCTTCCCTCATCACCAGGGAGCATGTCCTTAATGCCCTCTCAAAGGCAAAAAATACAGTCTCCATGGGACCTGATAACATCCCTGACTGCATCCTTCATGAACTCAGGCATGCACTCTCAGCTCCTTTAGACACCCTATTCAACCAAAGCCTGAGCACCAGCTTCAGCCCAGCTGAATGAAGGGCAGCCACTGTCATCCCTCTACACAAAGGTAGAGCATCCACTGAAACAGGCAATCATAGTCCCATCAGCCTAACTAGCCTGATCTGCAAGGCCATGGAACGCATTATCATGGACATTATAAACAAGGACATTGGCAACCTCCAAACGCTTGTCCCCACACAGTTTGGTTTTGTCAAAGGGAGATTGTGCCTGTTAAACTTGGTCGACTTCTTTGAAACAGTCACCAATGCCATGGACAAGGGGAAGATGGTGCACACCACCTACCTTGACCTAGTCAAAGTCATTCACACTATTCTCCACTCGGGCATAATAGATAAACTTTCCCACCTAGGTATCATCCCATATGTTACCAGATGGGTAGCTAACTAGCTCACTGACAGAATCAACTTAGTCAAAAGAGGGGAAGCCTCCTCTAGTAGTAGGCCTGTAATGAGCGGTTTACCCCAAGGATCGGTCTTGGGACCTCTACTGTTTAGGATATACTTTTCTGAGGTGCAAGCCAAAACCAGTGGTCTGTGGCTGACCAAGTTTGCAGATGACTACAAGCTGAGCACTGTCTTAAATTTCCCTAGTGATGTGAACATCTTCCAAGAGGGCCTTCCCTAAACTAATGACTGGTGCCAGAAGCATGGCCTCAAACTAAATGCCGAGAAATGCATCATTATCCCCTTTGGGGAAAATGTCATCCCCACTAATTATCACATAAATAACAATGTACTAAGCATGCAATCAGTTGTGAGGGATTTGTTGCCCCAGGTTGAAAGCAGCCTGACTTTTGACCACCACATTGCCTCCATTGTATGAAAGGCTTTCTACATCACCCACCTCATAAATAAGGGTATTTCATCCAGGAACAAGGAGGTCATAAAATCCCTGTACTCTCTTATCAGACCCATTATCGAGTATAATTCCCCCTTCAGCATGTACCTTGCCAAGCACATGCAGCAGTTGGAAAGACCACAGAGGTTCCTGACCAGGAAAATCCAGGGTCTCAAACACTTATCATCTACAGATAGGCTAAAAGCCCCATCCCTCTACTCAGTCTTATACAGACTTTTCAGAGGTGACTAGTGTCTGGCATACAAGGCCATTTCAGACCCAACCTTGATGAAGTTTCTGTATATCGGTAAGACAAAATCCACTCGTGCAACCCACACTCAGGGCCTTAACCTGGTCTGTGACATTAATAGAACTTGTTGGCGGGATAGATTTGTGTCTGAAAGACTCCACCATCTGTGGAATAGACTCCCTCTTCATGTCAAGCAGAGTACCTCTCTAGCCCTCTTTAAGAAAACCTGGATGACTGGATGGGAAACAGAAAATATACGCCTGGGATCCCACTTGTGTTCCTGTTGTTCAGGGGAAATAGGTGCTGACTTTGAGGGAACATGGGCAAAATTCTTGGCTAGGTATATAAGGGCCTCCAGGCCAATAGCCTAGTACCATCCTATGAACCTATGAACACGATATGATAGGAAAGTAAGCCCTTTAATGATGTTCTTCATGACATGACTGATATGCATATTTCTGTGGTGACCATGATTGTTATGCATCTCTCTGATATTTGTCCTGGCATGTATTTAAAAATGGCATGACACAAATGTTTATTATGTCATTCATTGCTCACATGCAGGCGTTGCATGTTTTCATCCAGACATGTCTTTATTACTGCAATTTTTTTTATTCAACCTATCCAGCTTAATGGCAAATGAGGAATTCCATAAATGTTTCCAACTATATGGCATGCTGCCAGACCATCGGAAACCGTGATTAGGCCTCATGGACAACACTAGCTATTGTATTCCTGCTGTTGAATTGCTGTTATATGTTATTGTACCCTGTAATTTTATGTGAGTATGCCCAGTATTATAATACTGGAGATGTTTACAAATCACCAGTAGAAAAACTGGACTCATGACATGTCATCCAATCTGTGCTGTCATTTGCCACTTAAATATTTTTTTTGTGTGTGATTAAATTACCATCTAGCATTTACATGATTATATAACACTTACTTGTCTATTACATGCTTATAGGTGATGAACCCCTTTCCTATTGGTATAACTGTCATTTCTTTACAAAAACCTGTCCATTTCTGATGTACTTGAGCAGTAATGTCATTTTGTTCTTGTATACAGTACTGTCAGCTTACATAGATGAATTCCCTGTATATACATCTCATATGCAGTAACTGCATTCTATGCATTCAGCCTGTAATTTGTCTTCTGTCCTTGCTGTTATCTCAGCTCCACATTTAACTAACGTATATTACATTTTTATTTCCCTTTGTTACACTGCAGCTTTATGTCCCTCTCACATCCTTTATTAGAATGTCTGTTTTTATTTATGTGCATACATTATCATTACAGCAGTGTTGCAGGATTAATGTCAGAAATGCTTCCTATACACTTTGTCACATTTGCTTGCAGTATCTGAGTACACTTTAAACATTTCCGCTTCGACATTAATTAATTATGCAGTATAACACAATTTGTGTACAGCTCCCCATCCCACTTCCTCTCCTTCTGTATTCTTTCCCTGTATTTGCCCTTAATATGTTTGGACTACAGCACATGGTTTTAAGTGAGCATTGCCAATATGCAAGACACTTTTTTGATATTCTGTGCTTGTGCTTCCAAGCATCTTTCTATGTCCGTAAACACTATTGCTGGACAATAAAGCTGCTTGCAAACCTGTAGGCATGATGAGCAGCATGCATTTTTCATTAGCTGCTCATCACACTAACATGCTTATATCATGTAGGCTAAGCACTGAGTTTACACAATTGTTACAAATCTCAGGGATTATCTTTGTTCCCCTGGATTTAAGCAGTGCATAACCTCTAGTCTTGCATAAAATCATTTTAAAACTGATGTTTGTTTTAAAAGTTTCTTTCATAATATTAATACTGTCCATATTCTGCTGATGTATGCACTTTCCAATATCTAGGGCTTATGCCAAAGAAGCCACATGTCACAGAAAATTCCTGAAGAACATTCATAGAAACTATCACTCAGCTAGTACAGTTGGATACAAACCAGACAGGAAAAGCTACAGCAGGGGCATGCATACATTATATTAGCAGAAATAATTGGAAACAGTTCAATGGTACATCTTGAACTGAAAGAAAAGTAGACTATGCAGAACAGTATTTCCCATTATATCTTGAACAAAATGAAGATGCTTTCAGCAATGCACTGTCTTATGCACAAGCATTTATTGTGGTGCAGTTGCTAGGTTTTGTTTTACTGTGTCCTCCACTGCACAGTAGTAGATGGAGGCTGAGTCTGCGATTGTTACGTCCCCTATGGTAAGGTTTGCAGTCATTGCTTTTCTGTCAACTTCTAATGTAAACCGACCTTGCATTTCCCTTCCATCATGTTTCTGAATTAGAAATTTAGGACCTTCATTAGCCACCTGTTTATACCACTGGACACTCCTAAATGCTGCTTCTGAATGGCTACACAAAATTATGACATCTTTGCCTTCTAGAGCTTGTACATAAGGTGGTTGAGTTACTTTTTCTGCACATTTTCCACCTGTGAAATGACAAAGAGAAAGCCAATTCATTAAATAATCTAACAAGTAAATGGGTAAATCAACATACCTGGGAAACAAATGCAAGACAAAAACTGACTGGGAACAGAGACATTCCGACAAAAATAGCGATTCTTTAGCTATGACATGCTGAATCATCCATACCTTTAAATAAAGCAGCTATGAAAACACAAAATGCAAACTCTCTTATTCTCCTGAGTAACATGTCCTAATATCTTGCTGTGACTAACATGCAAAGTAATCTTCAACCTGTCACACAAAGCTGTCATATGAAACTGACACCTCAGATGATATTTTCAGAGTATTTCTAAGTTTCTTGTGATGATCGTCAGCCAATCAGAACTCAGCAGCACCTTTTGTGCTCTGACATTATCAGCACAGTTCTGTAACAGAGCTTCACTTTCATCAGTTGTAGTTCATGTCTGCCATCTAGAGACTTTTATGCAGTACTGAAGAAAATCATTAGTAAGTAAAAACCTTACAGTAACTTTTAGACTATATTATGTTGTTGTATTTAGTCATACATTATCAATAAACATTTTAGAAAATGTTGATGGTGAATGGAGACTTTGAAGATTGAAGGCATGTGCAAATTCCAGTAAATAAAAATGGCAGTATAGGGTGTATTTTATATTATATGTTTGAAGTTTGGAAACTTCAAATGTTAAATAATTGAATTGAAATGTTCAAAGTTTCAAACATCAAAAATAAAATAATAAAAAAAAAAAAAAAAACTTACCTGAATACTGTCAGCTTTGGGTTTGCTTTTTTTTTTTTTACATATGTTTAAAGTTTTATAATTTCGAACATTTAAATTTGATATTTTAATGTTCGAAGTTATAAAACTTCGAACATATGATATAGACCCTATTTTTTAATTTTGGATGACTATTATCTATTTCATGTAATGCTTTAAGTATGTTACATCTGCATAAATTCTTTTTCCTTGGTTTGAAAACAGAGATTTATGTTTCTTTGTTACTGACAACACATCATGTAATTTATTTGCAAATACTTTGCCTGTCACTATACGATTACAGTACATTAGAATATATATATATATATATATATATATATATATATATATATATATATATATATATATATATATATATATATATATATATATATATATATATATATATATACATATATCCATACAAATGCATGCATACACACATACACACACACACACACACACACACACACACACACACACACACACACACACACACACACAAACAATGTACACATAACACTTATATAGTGGGATTTAGAAAGAACAGTATGCCATTGTCATGTATGTTGGTATAAATGACATAATTAGTACAGTGTATACATTTGGTCTATGGTGTGCAACACATTTAAAATGGTAAAAGAGCAATTATTTAAGAGAAATTGAGAGACACTGGTTTTAAATCCCAGACTTACTTTGGAACTTCTTATTTTGGAACTTGATAACACTAATTACAAAGTCCAACACATCAACTAATGGGTCACAATGATCCAAAAAATGGAAACATCATGAATATTTTATTTAGGAGTTCTGCAAGATTCTCTGTCATTTAGCTTTTGATCTATGTAGCATAATGTGGAACTTATGTTAGGCTGTTGGCATGGTTCCTGGGCATTTTCTACAAATGTCCATGTATGTAAATATAATGCTTAGAAAAAATGAAGTCATATGTTTTCATCTGCTTTGCAATTTGCAGAGATGCTTACTTTCCCATGCCAGTTCATCTGTTTCCTGTTTTGAGGTGCATATCTCTGTTGTGCCAAAACCAGGTGCATTTAGTGATGCTCTGCATTCAGCTAGAAAAAGAAGATATAGGCAAAGACTGTCTCAAGTGATCTTTGCTGATCAGGAAACCTTTGACAGATTTGGAATGGACAGAGCTATAGTATGGACTTTATTGGGTTGTATGGGCTACATATGGGGATTGAGGGGATGGGTGGTCTTCCTATACCTTTGAATACTAAGGCATGTATAGAACTTGCTTTATTTGCCAAGGGCCTTTCAGAGCTTAGCTGGGGACATGATGGACATCTCACAAGCTCCTGCCTTGGGGGACTTCAGTAGTTCCTCAATATTTATTTATTATTTATTTTACCTTTGTTAACCGGGAAAGTCCAACTGGATACATATCCATTTTCAGTGGAGGCCCGGGGAGAAAAGCTCCAACTAATAAGTAAACAAAGCATACAAAAAATAAGGCAAATATATAACATTAGTATACATATAACAAGATATGGAATACAATCAAAATCAGTACAGAGTGAACATGCATTAAGTTGCTGCTATATTTCAAAATTTACATATATTGAAATAATGACATTAATAGTGATGCATTCTTCATAAAATACTAGTTAGTTAGATTCCTTATACAGTAAGAGCGAGATTAGGATATCTAATACTTAAAGGGATGTTGGTACATTTCGTGGCTAGTTAACATGGAGGATATTAGTCTTAAGTAGAAGGGAAATTGAAGGTAGGTAAAGAAAGATATTTATAGGGTAAGTAAGGAGGAAACAGAATCAACCAAGGGGAAGAACAGAGGCAGATCAATATACTCTTGACACCTGTGGATCAGTACATCTATGTCCCAGCATCATCTATGGACTGGTCTAGTATCATGAGTGCCTTCTCTGGGATGACATGCTTTCTTGAGAAGCTTGGTGTGATAGATTGCACTCTTGTTGCCATTAGGGCCTCATCAAGTCCACGGGGGGGAGGGGTGCTACCAGTACAGAAAAGACTACTATTCTGTCAACTGCTAGGTATAGTGTGATGCAAGGAGGTGTATCATCATCGTTTTGACCCAGTATCCTGGCAGTACACATGATTCTCATATCTGGCACACAAAATAACTCTACCCCTCTTTCTGCATGGAAGGATTCCAAATGGTGGCCTTACTGGTAAGTGCAAAGCATTTTACTGCTCTCCAAAATAGGAATTTCAGTATCTGCAGATTGGTATAGCTAGGTTTAAGTAATCTCCCCCATTTTTTGTTATGTGTCCTCTTCCTCTTTTATTTTTAGGTGGCGCAGACTATGAGCTCAATTCTTGGTCAATGATTTCACTACATAAAACCCAGGGAGCTGTCAAGGAATACTTCAAAAATGCCTGTCCCAGACACAGATGGTTACTGAGTGACTGTATGGCCTGTTCAAAGTCCATTTCCATTACAGTCTCAGCATGACCTGCTACTACATGCAGAATGTTTATTCCCATCCTTTTTTCTGTACAACATATCATGCATCAGTCTGATGTGCAGCTGCTGCAGGTAGTCACTGATATTGGTAGTGCCATTCCCCCAAACTAGTTATGATGGTGACTACTGCCACTAGATAGCAGTAACATGGCTGTCCCCTGCTTCAGACTAATGCTCTGTATATGGCTGTGCAGGCAAAGACGTGACATCTAGTGCACAACTACAGGCCA
>NC_056750.1:225008042-225010542 GCF_019279795.1 Protopterus annectens
AAAAATAATATTTATATCTTCTTTTCAAACCACAAGATCACTTATATGGAAGTTTTTTTCCTGGAAATTCTTGCACAAAGACTTTATTGCACCACACAAAATGGAAATGATAACTGGGAAAAATTGGTTGTTGGAGATGTAATCTAATTGTCATGGCTAATTGGTAACATATGATTTGTGAATGTGATGTAATTAAACCTTTCTGAAATAATATTAATTCCTTCTTACAGGCACTTTTTAATGATAATTTTCATTTAAATAATTCATTAGTCTTGTTTAATACCTCTATTCTTTCATGCGCTAAGAAAATTGATTTCCCTCTTCTTTGATCCCTCTTAACAATTGCAAGAAAAGTGATAACAAGAAACTGGACAAGTAATATAAGCTCGACTCTGAAAGAATTTTATAACATTGCAACTGAAACTTGTCAGATGGAGGTTTTAACAATGAAAGAAAGAACCACTTGACAGAACTCTGCTTTAAACTCATGGATGAAACTCAAGAGACTACTTAACAAGAAGACAAGTTGATTTCTTTTTTTTTCAGAATGTTAAGTAACTGTTCTGCTTTATTAGATTAATGGGTAGATACCTTGTAAATAGTTGTTCTGTTAATTCTGTTTTCATTTGTTTATAATTGTTTATATCTGCGTTCTGCATATGCAATTTCTTATTATGTATTTCTATGTTACTTATTTAAAAATCTTAAAATATTTAGCAAAAAAAGGAATAACATCATGGTATGCCTTTAATTGTAACTATGCTTCTGTTACGTCTTCAAAAATGGTTTGTTTTTCTTCTATTGTACTATTTTATATCTGGATCATGACTGAAAAGGGTCACAAGACCAGATCACCTACTCAGCAAACACAGTGTAAATAAACAAATTAATAAACAAATAAATAAATAAAAGTCAGTACCACATGGAGCATGTGGCACGTCACAGAACATTAAAGTAATGCATTCCCAGAGACATTAAAACTGAATGTCTTTTCTGATCCCTTGTTAGTGCTACAGAAATGTCTTTCAGTATATCTAAATAGCTCTGAAGATGTATAAAGCACACCTGTGATATCACATTCAATGAAGAGTGCGAGGTAGGGAGAAAGAAAACACGGAAGTGAAATAAATAAATGCATGGTACAATGGTCTGCTTGATTTCACATTCTTATAAAGTTTCCGTTTAATTAAAAATAATAAAAAAATAATAAAAAAATTGGAACTACATAGGACTATGAACTGTCATGTTACATATCCTGTAAATATACAAAGCTTTTCCATCATTACCATTTTAATAAAGTAGCAGCTCTATATGTGTATATGGGCTGGGCTAAGTGATCTCACCGCTACCATTTCAATAAGGTAGCAGCTCTATATGGGTATATGGGCTGGGCAGAATGATGTAACACCTCAATGGGTGTCCGGCTTTTCCACTATTATCATTTCAGTAAGTTAGCATCCCTATATGGTGTATATAAGCTGGGCAGAGTGATATGCCAGTGGGTGTTGTCAAACACTATAATATACCTTACCTCAGCCTTTTTCTCATGCAGAATTTGGGTAGTGCAATGTGATCAATAAAAGCCCAGGGTAATGTCTCAAGCTGATCTGACAAGGACACAAAATACCTCCTCTACCTGTTGCAGAAGTCATATCTGCAGTAGTGGGAACTAGCCACCAGACGCTCTGAAAAGAGACAAATTGATATTTGGCATGAGATGGTGATCCACTGTAATTTCTTGCAGGGATCCCATGCTCTGTTAACCATGCATACCACAGATAAAATAATCTTCAGAAGCAGAGGAGGATCAGCCAGCCAGTTGGGTTTTGAAAGTGCAGGATTGAAGGTCAGAGTTCTATAGTAAGTACTGTTTTTTATTTCTTATACAACATATATCATATACCTTAATATTTCTGTATGTATGTGTGTATACATCTGTATCTCTTGCTCTCTCTTTGTATATGTGTGTGTGTGTGTGTGTGTGTGTGTGTGTGTGTGTGTGTGTGTGTGTGTATATATATATATACACACACACACACACACACACACACACACACACACACACACACACACACACACACATACACACACACACACACACACACACACACAGACACATATATGTAAATATAAATATATATATATATGTGTGTGTGTGTGTGTGTGTGTGTGTGTGTGTGTATGTGTATGTATATATATATATATATATATATATATATATATATATATATATATATATATATATAGCCTTTATAATCTTGAAATACTGAAAGCTCGAATTTCATTATCTCAAAACTATAAAGTCGAACAGCCCACAATCCCGAAACACACAAACACAAAAAATAAAATCCTGAACATTCACAAACCATACACCACACAACACACACACCATTGAACCCACAACACACAAACTACACAATCCTACACTACATCTACGCAGGGGGGCAAGCCCCCCCCTGTATCCCTCACACACCCCCTACTTATATATAGCAACTCCGAG